>NC_062289.1:34805727-35109527 GCF_902655055.1 Lutra lutra | reverse complement strand
CCTCAACTACTAGTTTATGGAAATACAGGGCAAATGGGAACATGTTAATATCACAGGGATGCAATCCTCAAAATCCAGAATATGGTTACTCTGCAGGGCAAATACCCTGGTTTCTTCAACATGTAGATAGATTCTAAGGAAGAAGAAAAAAGGAGAGACATAGTCAAGGAATTTGACGGATCTATTTTGGATCCTGATTTAAATAAATCAAATGCAAAGAAGCACAAATAAAGAAAATTTAGCACTTGCTGGTATTTGGTAATGTTAAAGAATGAAGATTTAAGGTGCAATGATGATTTTGTGGTTCTTTTAAAAAGTGGTCTATATATATGCATATTTGTATAAATCTATATTGAACTAGTTATGGAAGAAATTACACTGAAGTGATACAGGGTTAGAGAAAATGGTGGTGGGTATAAATAAAACAAAATTAGCCATGAGTTGATAGTTGTGGAAGCAGGGTGATAGATCAATGATTATGCATTATAGTATCATCTCTCTTTTCTTACATGTTGGAATGTTTTCATGATACAAAGTCCTATGAATGAATAAATCAAATATAGCATATCCACAGAATGGATTATTGTTGGACAACAGAAATGAAAGAAGTACTGTTACATGCTATAACACAGATGAAGCTTAAAAACTCTGTGCTCAGTGCCTGGATGACTCAGTCAGTTGGATGGCCAATGCTTGTTTTTTTGCTCAGGTCATGATCTTGCAAGATCAAGCCCTCCCGTTGGGCTCTGCACTGGGCATGGAGCCTGCTTAAGATTCTCTCTCTCTTCTTCCTCTTCCTTATGCCCCTCCCCACCCTTCTCTCTCTCTCTCTCTCTCAAAATTTAAAAATGTCCAGAATAGGAAAACCTATAGAGAAAGAAAGCAGATTAGTGGTTGCCTAAGGCTAGGGGATAAAATGATTGTGGGTGAACGGCTTAAAGGACATTAGGTTTCTTTTCCAGTGTGATGAAAGTGTTCTCTAATTGATTGCATTGATGGTTGCACAACTCTAAATATACTAGAAACCACTGACTTATATACTAGAGATGGGTAAATTGTATGGCGTGTTAATTATATCTCAATAAAGCTGTTAAAAGCAAGTTTCAGTCCTGTTATTGGGTATGGACAACTTAGTGTTCTGCTAAGTCATTGTGTTCTGTTTTCTAGAGGGATTCCCATTTTCAGCCTGATCTCTCAATTGTAAAAGGAAATTGTTGTGACAACAAGAATTTAGGCATAGTGGGGGGGGGTGGTATTTTGATAATCTGTGGCCTCTTCTAAAATGAAATTCTATCGTGTAAGTTCAGTTGGACTCAGACTTTGACCAGTTCGGGCCCTCCGCAGGGGAGTCTCTAAGCAAGACAACTGTGCAGTTTGGTAACTGCACATGAAGTTACATGAAGTCTCTGGAAGGGCTCTCCCATTCCTTACGCCTGGGCCTCTGGCCTGCCCTGCAGCTTCAACTTCAGTACTGGTTTCCTGCCTTTGATCCTCTCTTGGTCTGTTTACACTCTAACCAATTGCATATGTCTCTTCCGGGTCACTTTGGTTATTACTCTCATGATCATTGCTGTGGGGCACCGTCCAATACATTTGACTGAATCTGCACAGGCTTTTGGGCTGCTATTTCTTGAATTCCCAACTGCCAAAGAGGTGTTTCTCTCTAGGCATATTCTGCCTATTCTCACTCAACTCCTGATTAGTGATAATTATGATCTTGAGTAAGGAGTGGCTTAGGCAGTAAACTTTTTCACTTATCACACTATATTATGCAGTATGTTAAAAACTAGATATTTACCTGCATATTATCTTATCTCCATAATTCCCAGCTACCTTAGGCCATTTTCTACAATTTCATGTTTCAGAAAATGGAATTCCTCAGCAAATCTGAAGGAAACGTTTTTATTTTTCTGGCATAAACATCAGTTAGTCAGAAAGGCCACTTGAAGGTCAAACGCCTTGTTTTTGAGGAAAAACCCAAACTAGTTAACATAGTCAGTGAGAATGTACAATGATGTGACAGCCAGTGTTGCCTACTATAGAATTGAGGATGAGTCCATTGACTTGAAAAAAGAGAGTATGAGTTAGAGGAAAAAACAGGATGGTTAAACAGAGAAAATGCCTTTAATAATCAGATGATCTGGGGCACCTGGGTGGCTCAGTTGGTTAAGTGTCTGCCTTAGCTCAGTTCATGATCCCAGGGTCCTGGGATAGAGTCCCACATTGGACTCCCTGCTCAGAGGGGAGCCTGCTTCTCCCTCTCCCACTGCCTGCCGCTCCTCCTGTGTGCTCGCTCTCTCTCTCTCTACCTGTCTCTCTCTCTGTCAAATAAATAAAATAAAATAAAAATCTTAAGAAAAAAATCAGATGATCTTTCTTGAGGTCCAGGGTAAATGTACATGACATGTTTTGGGATCTCAGAGTATAGGGTACCTAGGGTCTGCTTTCTAACAGGAATTCTGGGAGGCTGGAGCCACACTGTTGTCCTTATGCCACCATGATATTTATCTGTGGAGTCATTTGGGATGGAGAGGGCTTAAAACTATGTCTAAGTTGGGGCGCCTGGGTGGCTCAGTGGGTTAAGCCGCTGCCTTCGGCTCAGGTCATGATCTCAGGGTCCCGGGATCAAGCCCCACATCGGGTTCTCCACTCAGCAGGGAGCCTGCTTCCCCCTCTCTCTCTCTGCCTGCCTCTCTGCCTACTTGTGATCTCTGTCAAATAAATAAATAAAATCTTTAAAAAAAAAAAAAAAAACTATGTCTAAGTTTCCTGGTATCTGAGGACTCCTAAGGTATCCAAAAAGGGGATAAAGAAAGGGAGTTCACCTTCCTCATGCCTAGAACATCAGGCAGGAACACATGATGGAGGAAACCCACAGTAGAAAGTGCCATGGAACTAGGTCCAGAAACCAAGGAAGAAGTGGAAGTCTCAAGGAATGCCTAGTTGAAAGGAGATGATACCTAAGACCCAGAGTGGTGACAGTTCATCCCAGTGAACAAAAACATGACTTAATGTTGAGAAGTTTGGGTCAGATACATGCTACCAAGGGTTAGGTGATACCCCAGGCGACTAAGTAGTAGAGAAGAAATCCCTAAACTGACTAAATTTAAACCTGGAAAGAGTACTTGGGCATGAAGTGAATACGATTATTTCTGTGATCAAGTGGATAAGGAGGCTCAAAGCAGAGGTTAAGTTGTGTCATAAAAAATAAATAAATAAAATTAAAGTTCCTCTACACCTGAGAGAGTGAGTGAGAAACTGCTAGTCATGCTTCAATTTATAGACTAGAAACTCTGGAAGTTTCTGACTTTCCATTTAGAAAATATGTGTAGGGGACACCTGTGTGGCTCAGCCAGTTAAGCGTCTGACTCTTGATCTCAGATCAGGTTTTCATCTCAGGGTTGTGAGTTCAAGCCCCACATCTGGGTCCCATGCTAGGTGTGGAGCCTACTTAAAAAAATAATAATAAATAAAAATTAAAAAAACAAATATGTGTATGATTATTTTCTTCTATGGCAAAGTAGAAGTGGTGCTGCAGACATTACACTGTCTTCTGTTTACTGTTTTTTTTCTATTCTGTTTTCATTTGTTATTTGCTAAATCAGATAACTTCTTGGGAAGCATATTAAAGGTTTTCAAATTTAGATGAAGTAAATAATTTTCTCCATGTACACAGCAATATGCCATCCATTCTTCAGTTTTGGAAAAGGCTAACTTTGCCCATATGCATTAAAAATACTCAGCACTATTTGGTTAACACAAGCATTGTTTTCAGATGCTATTTTAGTGGAAACTAAACTATACTAAATTTTTCTAAAGTCTAAAGGAGTTAAATTTATAAACACTGAAATAGAAACCCCAAGTTATTGGCACTGTATTTCTGAATTAGCACAGTGATTTTTTAAATTTTTCTTTTTTGATGATTCTTATAGACTCCTTCCTGGCAAGTGCCCCATAGACATGCTTCATGATCCGTCCCTGCCACAAGTGGAAAATCTTGGCCAACTTCGATTTCTACTTCACACAGCTGGATTCAATAACCTCCTCACTCCTAGTGGATGAGAAACACTTCTCATCTCCTTCTATGGGAGACAGTAGGACTATCAATCACAGTAGCCATCAGACTCTTGACATTGGCTGCATAGCTTGGCTTTCTGCTTTAGGCCCCAGGACATGTCCCATTGCATCCTTCAGGCTTTCTCTTTCCATGATGAGAGCCATGGGTACTCTTCTTTTTCCTGCCTTTTCCCTCCTGATCCACTTCTACCATTGGCAACTAACCTACTGCCACCTGCTAATAGCCATTCAAATTTAAACCCCATGAACATAAAGTTAGTGGAAAAGGAGAGAAAGTTTGGTTTACTGAGTTTCCTATCAGTTTTGTTTTCTCATTACTACTCCCTGTATTGGAAAGTACTGGACTAGACACCAAGGGTCCTGAAATTAATCCCAGTCCTGTTCCTTTCTGGTTTTATAAACTTGGGGCTCTCATAACAAATAGCATGGAGGACAAGGGGAGATGGAGAGGAGAAGGGAGTTGAGGGAAATTGGAAGGGGAGGTGAACCATGAGAGACTATGGACTCTGAAAAACGATCTGAGAATTTTGAAGGGGTGGGGGGTGGGAGGTTGGGGGCACCAGGTGGTGGGTATTGTAGAGGGCACGGATTGCATGGAGCACTGGGTGTGGTGCAAAAATAATGAATACTGTTATGCTGAAAAAAATAAAAAATTAAAATTAAAAAAAAACTTGGGGCTCTCAAAACCTTGTCTGCACAGCAGAATCATCTAGAAATCTTTTAGACATTCCAATGTCCAGGAGACACCTCCCCCCAGACCAATTAAATCATAAGTTCTGGGGGTGGAACACAGGCATCAGTAGATTTTGACCCTCCCCAGGTGATTCTAATGTGCAGAGTTTGGAAACCACCACACTCATGTCTTTAAACCTTAGAATACCAGTCAATCTAATTTTGATAACCTCAATTCAGATCCTCACCTTGTAGGATTTAACTGATATTATATATGTCAAAGCCCTTTGTAAACTGTTAATAAGGTAGTCACTGATATTTTCATAAGACACCATTTTCAAGAGTTGGGAGTAAAATAACTCTTTCATTTGATAGGATTACATGAATAGGTAAAAACAAAGGTTACCAAATCATACTCTGACTGAGCCTCCTTTTTCCCTATATAAGCTCTCCTTGACTTTAACCAAAAATGTGAAACAATGCAAAGAATCCCAGAAACCAGTCTCAGGAAGCCTCACCTACTTGAGTAAGGAGTTTATATACGAGATGAATTTAGTATTTTGGAAAATCCTATTTGTTCCCTATACCATCTGTCTCACCCCAGTGTCCTTTACAGGATACCTGAAATGACAGAAGGAGTTATTTTAAAATAAATTTTTATTTTATATACAAGAAAAAGGTTTTTTTAAGAATATTTTTAAATTTTATTTTTAGTAGCTAATACTCATATAAGCTAATTTATATATTCCTTCTGATACTAAAATAGAATACTTTGTGATAGAAAAGGCATTCACTTGGGGTGCCTGGGAGGCTCAGTAAGTTAAGCGTCTGCCTTCCACTGAGGTCACAATCCTAGGGTCTTGGGATCAAGCCTCACGTTGGGCTCCCTACTCAATGGGGAGTCTGCTTCTCTCTCTCCTTCTGCCCCTCTGCTCATGCTGTCTTGCTTTAGCTCACTCTCTCCATCTCTCCCTCAAATAAATAAATAAAATCTTTTTTTTTTTAAAGGCATTCACCTAATAGTAGTAGAATGAGGAAAAAGACTGAGGAATGAAGAGTAGGAGATGAGGGGTGGAGCTGTCCAGCCGAGAGCAGAGTTTATAGTACTATAAGCTGTATTCATGGGCCCAGGCCTGGGCACAATAGGACTTGTGAGACAATACCAAAAGCTGATGTGAAAGGAAAGGACAGTAAGTGGTTTTAATCAGTACAAAGACAAATCTTATCTCTCCTCTAAGGCATGGGAGATTACACAGATACACACACACACACACACACTCCCATGTGAAACCTGAGAGACGGAGTTGAACTGGTGCTGATCAGGATCACAGAAGAACCTGGGTCTCATGCTCCTTAGTCCTGAGAGGCAGACCCCTTGGTCATTTGCCAGAATTGCTATACTGACACACCTAGCAGGAATCCTGGACATTTCATTGCAGTGAGATCACACGGCTCCTACCTGACAAGCTGCAAACCATTACAGAGATACAAGGTGAACCGTTTTTTTTTTTTTTTTTTTTTTTTTTTTAGATTTTATTTATTTATTTGACAGAGAGAGATCACAAGTAGGTAGACAGGCAGGCAGAGAGAGGAGGAAGCAGGCTCCCTGCCAAGCAGAGAGCCGGATGCGGGACTCAATCCCAGGGCCCTGAGATCATGACCTGAGCCGAAGGCAGAGGCTTAATCCACTTAGCCACCCAGGTGCCCCCAAGGTGAACCTTTTTGATCCTAGTCTTGGGTATTTTGCAACCGATGGGAAGATTATGCTTTATAAGAAAAGAACATATTAGTAATGTTCAAGTTACAACTCAAGTACAGGTATCCCTGAATTCACAACCTGTTTACCTAACCAATTACAAGTATTTCCAGCAAGAGTTATGACACACATTTTAATTCCATGCTCACAAAACTGAACTTGTGATTCTACCCTATTAAAACTTTCACTTCCTCTCCTTTTCCCATAATCTAGTAAACAGCACCACCATTCACCCAGTTGTCCATTTTGGTCACCCGGGGACAGCTCTTTCCCTTTCCCATCTCTGACCAATTGGTTAGCAATTGGGTTAGCAAGGCCTAAAATTTCTATACCCTAAATATCAATAAAACATTTTCCTTATGTTCCATATCCTCTATAATAGTTACAGTTTATAATATCAATAGCTAACACTTTTCTAGTCCTTACTATTTTTTCTTACTATTTTAATATTTACAACCACCTTCTGTGGTAGATATGATTCTTATCTTCATTTTTACAGAGAAGCCAACAGAGGTATAGAGAAGCCCAAGGTCATTCCAGAAGCAAGTGACAGAGCCTGATTCTCACCCAGGTGTTGCTCTCCAACCTCATTTCCCAGCACTTACACCCTATATTTATTTGTCTATTTACTTACTATTTACTGAAAAGAATGACAACAACAACAACAAAAATACAGTACACCCTTCTGCCATTTCCCAATCATTAAATTTTTCCATTCCACTCTACCATTTTCTTTCCATATGTACATAGTCTTCTTAATACTATTATTAATCATCATCACTTTTATTAAACTATTTGAGTGTAAGTTGTAAATATGATATCCTTCAACTCCAAATACTTCCGTATATATTTCCTAAGAACAGTGATCCAAATCTAATTTAAAGACATTCACACTTTGCCATTTGTTCCAACAATTTGTTTATGGAAAAAAAATTTAACTTAGCCGGAGATCCAATCAAGGATCACACATTACATTTAGTTGTCACATCTTCTCTCTCTCTCTCCCCCGCCCACTTTTTTTTTTTTTATATGGAAAAGTTCATAACAGTTTTTAAGAGTCTAGGCAAGCTATCTTAAAGAATGTTCTTCTATTTGGAGTTTTCTGACATTTCCTCATAATTAGATTTAGTTCATACAATTTTGGCAAGAACATACATACACACAAGGTGTCACTGTCTTTCTCCATGCATCATAGCAGGAGACATGTGTCTTTTTCTTCTCATTCCTGGTGATGTTCAATCTGATCATGTGATCAAGGTGATATCCTCCAGGTTTATCCACTTAAAACTATTTTGATACTTTAAGACTAAGGCATAGTACATAATTCAATTATGCCATCTGACTCACAGTTTCTTTCATGTACCAAACTTGAGCTTGGCAGAGTGGTTTTATAAATTTTCATTTTCATTAGAAGCCTATTTCTAGGTGGAAAGTAGTTGTTATAGGTAAACAATATAAAGCATATCACAGTTATTAATTTAATATTTTTCAAACTTTTTAATTTTAAAATAATGCCAGACCCACAAAAATATAAAATTCATACATCTTCCACAGCAAAGTTCAATAATCAACATCAGGAAATGAACATTGATTGATTCATTACTATTAACTAATCTAGAGACCTTATTCAAATTTTACCAATTGTCTCACTAAATGTTCTTTTTATGTTCCAGTTTTCAATCCAAGATGACACATTGTATTTAGCTGTCATATTTCCTTATTATTGTTCAATCTAGCTCCTCTGTCTTTCTTAGACTTGCCCCAATTTTTTTTTCAAAAATTCATAGTTATTTTACAGTTATTTTGTAGGATGCCCCATGTCTGGATTTATCTGATGTTTCCTTACGCTTAAAACCAGGGTCTGCATTTGTAGCATGAATACTACAGAGGGGATGCTGTGTCTTGCTCATCTATCACTTCTTCAGGCACTAAATTACGTCTGTTTGTCCCATTTTGGGTGATGCTGATTTTGATCCCCAGAAAATGGCCAGGTTTTTCCAAAAGTGTTAACTTTTCCCCCTGATAAGTGCCTTTTGGGGAGATACAGTAAAACCATGAAAATACACTATTTCTCATTGTACTTTTGCTTACTGGTTTTTAGCATCAATTGCTACCAAAAACATGGATGATTTGCTGTTTGCCAAATGGTGATTTTCTGTTGATATTATTCCTGCTACATTTATTAACTGTCATTATACTATAAGGAAGAGCTATTTCTACACCTCATTTTTAAAAACATTCAGTTATTTTTTTATATCATTATGGAGTCAAGAATATTTATTTTATTTTGAAGAATATAACCCATTACTATCATTATTTATTTTGGAGGGCTCACATTGTCATATTTTTAGCCACTGAAAGTTCTTTTGAGTTGCTCCTGTGTCTTGATGAAGATATCCGTTGATGAAGATATCCTTATCAAAAAAAGTTTTTTTTTTTTAAATATATATCTCTTCATCATTTTGGAGCACTTTTTTACTTTTTGGCATCTCAAGATATATGACTCAACCTATACTTTCTTTGTCCCACCCCTTGAATTAGACAATCCTCGAAGGAACTCTGTTTTTTTAATAGAGAATTATATTTAGAAACCAAAATATGGACACTAGGTGTGTTCATTGTACTTTGTCATTAGTTCTAAGTTCTCTTAAAGAACAGCACTTAGAGGGGTGCTTGGGTGGCTCAACTGGTTAAGCGGCTGCCTTCGGCTCAGGTCATGATCCCAGGATTCTGGGATTGAGTCCCACATTGGGCTCCCTGCTTAAGCGGAGAGCCTGCTTCTCCCTCTTCCTCTGCCTGCTGCTCTGCCTAGTGCTCTCTATCTCTCTGACAAATAAATTAATAATCTAAAAAAAATCAGAGCTTGGAAATACATGTATCATACACACATTCACACCTATGTTTTTATAGCTGCATTTGCATATGTGTTGAAAACCATTATTTCTTGCTTCACATATCCAATATCAGTCCAACACCAGAAGATTCATTCCAGGTAGGAGGAGTCAAGATGGTGGAGAAGTAGCAGGCTGAGACTACTTCAGGTAGCAGGAGATCAGCTAGATAGCTTATCTAAAGATTGCAACTACAAATCCAATGGGAGATCGAAGAGAAGAAGAACAGCAATTCTAGAAACAGAAAATCAACCACTTTCTGAAGGGTAGGACTGGCAGAGAAGTGAATCCAAAATGACGGGAAGATAGACTGCTGGGGGAGGGGCCGGCTCCCGGCAAGCGGAGGAGCAACGGAGCACAAAATCAGGACTTTTAAAAGTCTGTTCCGCTGAGGGACATCACTCCAGAGGCTTAACCCGGGTGAAGCCCACGCAGGGTCAGCATGGCCTTGGGTCCCGCAGGGTCACAAAAGGATGGGAGTGTCTGAGTGTCACAGAGCTTGCAAGTATTAGAATGTGGAAGCTGGCTACAGAGACAGAGCCGAGGAGTGAGCTCACAGCTCGGGGTTATCTTGAACCGGTCGCAGGCTCGGTCAGCTTGGAGCGCAGTCGGAGGCCAGGGAGACGGGAGTAATTGGGCGCTGTTCTCTGGGGGCGCACTGAGGAGTGGGGCCCCGGGCTCTCTGGGCTCCTCCGGCCAGAGACCGGGAGGCCGCCATCTTCATTCCCGCCCTCTGGAACTCTACACAAAGCGCTCAGGGAACAAAAGCTCCCGAAAGCAAACCCCAGCGGATTACTCAGCCCGATCCCTGGTAAGGGTGGTGCAACTCCGCCTGGGCAAAGACGCTTGAGAATCACTACAACAGGCCCCTCCCCCAGAAGATCAACTAGAAATCCAGCCAGGACCAAGTTCACCTACCAAGGAGTGCAGTTTCAATACCAAGGAGAGCAGCGGAATTCCAGAGGAGGAGAAAGCAAAGCACGAACTCATGCCTTTCTCCTCATGATTCTTTACCATTGCAGTTAATTTAATTTTTTTTTCAATTTTTTTTCTCTCTCTTCTTCTGTTAATTTTTTTTAACTTTTACCCTTTTTTTAATGTTTTTAAACTACTTTATCTAATATATATACATATTTTTTTCTTTTTTATATTTTTTGTTTATTCGTTTTCGTTTTTTAATTGTTTCTTTTTTTTTTTTTCTGAACCACTTGTTATCCCCTTTCTCCCCACTCACAATTTGGGATCTCTTCTGATTTGGTTAAAGCATATTTTCCTGGGGTCTTTGCCACCCTTTTAGTATTTTACTTGCTCCTTCATATACTCTTATCTGGACAAAATGACAAGGCGGAAAAATTCACCACAAAAAAAGGAACAAGAGGCAGTACCAAAGGCTAGGGACCTAATCAATACAGACATTGGTAATATGTCAGATCTAGACTTCAGAATGACGATTCTCAAGGTTCTAGCCGGGCTCAAAAAAGGCATGGAAGATATTAGAGAAACCCTCTCGGGAGACATAAAAGCCCTTTCTGGAGAAATAAAAGAACTAAAATCTAACCAAGTTGAAATCAAAAAAGCTATTAATGAGGTGCAATAAAAAATGGAGGCTCTCACTGCTAGGATAAATGAGGCAGAAGAAAGAATTAGCGATATAGAAGACCAAATGACAGAGAATAAAGAAGCTGAGCAAAAGAGGGACAAACAGCTACTGGACCATGAGGGGAGAATTTGAGAGATAAGTGACACCATAAGACAAAACAACATTAGAATACTTGGGATTCCAGAAGAAAAAGAAAGAGAGAGGGGAGCAGAAGGTATGTTGAAGAGAATTATTGGAGAGAATTTCCCCAATATGGCAAAGGGAACAAGCATCAAAATCCAGGAGGTTCAGAGAACCCCCCTCAAAATCAATAAGAATAGGTCCACACCCTGTCACCTAATAGTAAAATTTACGTCTTAGTGACAAAGAGAAAATCCTGAAAGCAGCCCGGGAAAAGAAGTCTGTAACATACAATGGTAAAAATTAGATTGGCAGCAGACTTATCCACAGAGACCTGGCAGGCCAGAAAGAGCTGGCATGATATATTCAGAGCACTAAATGAGGAAAACATGCAGCCAAGAATACTATATCCAGCTAGACTATCATTGAAAATAGAAGGAGAGATTAAAAGCTTCCAGGACAAACAAAAACTGAAAGAATTTGCAAACACCAAACGAGCTCTACAGGAAATATTGAAAGGGGTCCCCTAAGCAAAGAGAGACCCTAAAAGTAGTAGATCAGAAAGGAACAGAGACAATATACAGTAACAGTCACCTTACAGGCAGTACAATGGCACTAAATTCATATCTCTAAATAGTTGCCCTGAATGTTAATGTGCTAAATGCCCCAATCAAAGGACACAGGGTATCAGAATGGATAATAAAACAAAACCCATCTATATGTTGCCTACAAGAAACTCATCTTAAACCCGAAGACATCTCCAGATTTAAAGTGAGGGGGTGGAAAACAATTTACCATGCTAATGGACATCAGAAGAAAGCAGGAATGGCAATCCTTATATCAGATCAATTAGATTTTAAGCCAAAGACTATAATAAGAGATGAGGAAGGACACTATATCATACTCAAAGGATCCGTCCAACAAGAAGATCTAACAATTTTAAATATCTGTGTCCCTAACATGGGAGCAGCCAACTATATAAACCAATTAATAACAAAATCAAAGAAACACATCAACAATAATAGTAGGGGACTTTAACACTCCCCTCACTGAAATGGACAGATCATCCAAGCAAAAGATCAACAAGGAAATAACGGCCTTAATGACACACTGGACCAGATGGACATCACAGATATATTCAGAACATTTCATCCCAAAGCAACAGAATACACATTCTTCTCTAGTCACATTCTTCTCTGGAACATTCTCCAGAATAGATCACATCCTCGGTCCTAAATCAGGCCTCAAACGGTATCAAAAGATTGGGATCATTCCCTGCATATTTTCAGACCACAATGCTCTGAAGCTAGAACTCAACCACAAGAGGAAATTTGGAAAGAACCCAAATACATGGAGACTAAACAGCATCCTTCTAAAGAATGAATGGGTCAACCAGGAAATTAAAGAAGAATTGAAAAAATTCATGGAAACAAATGATAAGGAAAACACAATGGTTCAAAATCTGTGGGACACAGCAAAGGCAGTCCTGAGAGGAAAATATATAGCGGTACAAGCGTTTCTCAAGAAACAAGAAATGTCTCAGGTACACAACCTAACCCTACACCTAAAGAAGCTGGAGAAAGAACAAGAAAGAAACCCTAAATCCAGCAGGAGAAGAGAAATCATAAAGATGAGAGCAGAAATCAATGAAATAGAAACCAAAAAAACAATAGAATAAATCAATGAAACTAGGAGCTGGTTCTTTGAAAGAATTAATAAGATTGATAAACCCCTGGCCAGACCTATCAAAAAGAAAAGAGAAAGGACCCAAATAAATAAAATCATGAATGAAAGAGGAGAGATCACAACGAACACCAAAGAATAACAGACAATTACAAGAACATACTATGAGCAACTCTACGCCAACAAATTTGACAATCTGGAAGAAATGGATGCATTCCTAGAGACATATAAACTACCACAACTGAACCAGGAAGAAATAGAAAGCCTGAACAGACCCATAACCAGTAAGGAGATTGAAAGAGTCATCAAAAATCTCCAAATAAACAAAAGCCCAGGGCTGGATGGCTTCCGAGGGGAATTCTACCAAACATTTAAAGAAGAACTAATTCCTATTTTCCCAAAACTGTTCCAAAAAATAGAAATGAAAGGAAAACTTCCAAACTCATTTTATGAGGCCAGCATCACCTTGATCCCAAAACCAGACAAGGATCCCATCAAAGAGAACTACAGACCAATATCCTTGATGAACACAGATGTGAAAATTCTCACCAAAATACTTGCCAATAGGATTCAACAGTACATTAAAAGGATTATTCACCACAACCAAGTGGGATTTATTCCAGGGCTGCAAGGTTGGCTCAACATCTGCAAATCAATCAATGTGATACAACACATTAATAAGAGAAAGAACAAGAACCATATGATACTCTCCATAGATGCTGAAAAAGCATTTGACAAAGTACAGCATCCCTTCCTGATCAAACCCTTCAAACTGTAGGGATAGAGGGCACATACCTCAATATTATCAAAGCCATATATGAAAAACCCACTGCAAATATCATTCTCAATGGAGAAAAACTGAAAGCTTTTCCGCTACCGTCAGGAACACAGCAGGGATGTCCATTATCACCACTCCTATTCAACATAGTACTAGAAGTCCTAGCCTCAGCAATCAGACAACAAAAGGAAATTAAAGGCATCCAAATTGGCAAAGAAGAAGTCAAACTATCACTCTTCGCAGATGATATGATACTATATGTGGAAAACCCAAAAGACTCCACTCCAAAACTGCTAGAACTTGTACAGGAATTCAGTAAAGTGTCAGGGTATAAAATCAATGCACAGAAATCAGTTGCATTTCTCTACACCAACAACAAGACAGAAGAAAGAGAAATTAAGGAGTCCATCCCATTTACAATTGCACCCAAAACTATAAGATACCTAGGAATAAACCTAACCAAAGAGACTAAGAATCTATACTCAGAAAACTATAAAGTACTCATGAAAGAAATTGAGGAAGACACAAAGAAATGGAAAAATGTTCCATGCTCCTGGATTGGAAGAATAAATATTGTGAAAATGTCTATGCTACCTAAAGCAATCTACACATTTAATGCAATTCCTATCAAAGTACCATCCATTTTTTTCAAAGAAATGGAACAAATAATCCTAAAATTTATATGGAACCAGAAATGACCTCGAATAGCCAAAGGAATATTGAAAAAGAAAGCCAAAGTTGTTGGCATCACAATTCCGGACTTCAAGCTCTATTACAAAGCTGTCATCATCAAGACAGCATGGTACTGGCACAAAAACAGACACATAGATCAATGGAACAGAATAGAGAGCCCAGAAATAGACCCTCAACTCTATGGTCAACTATTCTTTGACAAAGCAGGAAAGAATGTCCAATGGAAGAAAGACAGCCTCTTCAATAAATGGTATTGGGAAAATTGGACAGTCACATGCAGAAAAATGAAATTGGACCATTTCCTTAAACCACACATGAAAATAGACCCAAATTGGATGAAGGACCTCAATGTGAGAAAGGAATCCATCAAAATCCTTGAGGAAAACACAAGCAGCAACCTCTTTGACCTCAGCCGCAGCCACATCTTCCTAGGAACATCGCCAAAGGCAAGGGAAGCAAGGGCAAAAATGAACTATTGGGATTTTATCAAGATCAAAAGCTTTTGCACAGCAAAGGAAACAGTGAACAAAACCAAAAGACAACTGACAGAATGGGAGAAGATATTTGCAAATGACATGTCAGATAAAGGGCTAGTGTCCAAAATCTATAAAGAACTTAGCAAACTCAACACCCAAAGAACAAATAATCCAATCAAGAAATGGGCAGAAGACATGAACAGACATTTCTGCAAAGAAGACATCCAGATGGCCAACAGACATATGAAAAAGTGCTCCATATCACTTGGCATCAGGGAAATACAAATCAAAACCACCATGAGATATCACCTCACACCAGTCAGAATGGCTAAAATCAACAAGTCAGGAAATGACAGATGCTGGCGAGGATGCGGAGAAAGGGGAACCCTCCTACACTGTTGGTGGGAATGCAAGCTGGTGCAACCACTCTGGAAAACAGCATGGAGGTTCCTCAAAATGTTGAAAATAGAACTACCCTATGACCCAGCAATTCCACTACTGGGTATTTACCCCAAAGATACAAATGTAGTGATCCGAAGGGGCACGTGCACCCGAATGTTTATAGCAGCAATGTCTACAATAGCCAAACTATGGAAAGAACCTAAATGTCCATCAACAGATGAATGGATAAAGAAGATGTGGTAAATATACACAATGGAATACTATGCAGCCATCAAAAGAAATGAAATCTTGCCATTTGCGACAACGTGGATGGAAGTAGAGGGTATCATGCTTAGCGAAATAAGTCAATCGGAGAAAGACAACTATCATATGATCTCCCTGATATGAGGGAGAGGAGATGCAACATGGGCGGTTAAGTGTGTAGGATAAGAGTAAATGAAACAAGATGGGATTGGGAGGGAGACAAACCATAAGTGACTCCTAATCTCACAAAACAAACTGAGGGTTGCTGGGGGGAGGGGGGTTGGGAGAAGGGGTGTCGGGTTATGGACATTGGGGAGGGTATGTGCTATGGTGAGTGCTGTGAAGTGTGTTAAACTGGCGATTCACAGACCTGTACCCCTGGGGATAAATATATATGTTTATAAAAAATAAAAAAATGAAAAATAAAAAATAAAATAAAAAAAAAAGAAGAAGAAGATTCATTCCAAGTTCTAACAGTGAAAAAATTGACTCTCTGGGGAGCTGAGGTGGCTCAGTTGGTTAAGCATCTGACTAGGCTCAGATCATGATTTCAGCTTCCTGGGATCAAGCCCAACTAGCCTTGGGCTCCCTGCTTAGCAGGGAGTCTGCTTCTTCCTTTTCCTCTCCCTCTACCTCTCTCCCTACTCCTGCTCTCTCATATATAAAATCTTCTTTTTCAAAAGATTTATTTATTTGAGAGAGCGCGCGAAAGAGAGAGCACACTCAGTGGGGGAGGAGCAAAGGGAGAGGGAAAAGCAGACTCCCTGCTGAGCAGGGAGCCCAGGGCTAGTTGGGCTTGATTCCAGGACCCTGAGATCATGACTGGAGCCTAAGGCAGAGAGAGGCTTAACAGACTAGCCACCCAGGTGCCTTAAGTAAATAAAATCTTAAAACAACAACAACAAACAAAAACTGGCTCTCTGTAGCCACATAGGTATATTTACTTATTTTTCCAATCTTTTAATGCATGTAAATTACTTTGAAAAGTTTTAGCCAATACCACTGTAAATCAAAACTAGTTTACTAACTAGAGAATAACGTTTGTGCACAGTTCTTTTAGTCTTCAGCATTACAGTATGTATCAAAATACTTTTTCAGCCCAGATTCTTTAGGTTAGTTGTTTTTGTCCCCATCCGCTTCAGTATGGTCAAGTTATTTGGAATAAATTTAAACTTCTTTGTTACTGTTTGTGTTCCATTTTGAATTCCCCCAAACCCTGTTTGATCACTTAATTACTCTTTTGACTCTTTGAAACATTAACACTGTTCTAAATGTCGAAATGATACAAAATGTATACCCACCAGGAGTCACTAGCTTCTCACCTCTTCTACGCTAATCCCATTTATTCTTTAGGTCAAACCTGTTCTCCCACATACCGTAAAGGTAATCAATCTCTTTAATCTGGCTTATCTTTCTGATCTTTCATTTTTTGCATAGGGGATCAGGTACGTGTAGATTTTCATGCATATATACAGAATATAGCAGTTCATAAGTACATCTTTCTTTTGCTTTGGTTATATATAAAAATATAGTCTGGATTCACTCCAGATCAGTTTATATAAAGATCATCTTCATCTTTTTTATAGTTATATAATACTTTAGAGTATAGATGTCTCAGAAATCATCTGTCCAGGCTTATTTTTCTATGTGTCTGTGGAACTCATTCAGTATGTAGATTCAGGTCTTCTTTATTTCCAGGAAAATTTTCCTGGATTATATATTTCAAATTAGTACTGTTATATTGCTTTGTTTTCTTTAGGGACTCTAAATGTGAACATTATCCTTCTTTGCCTGGGTCCTTAATTCTTAACACTTTTTCTCTGGACTTTTTTATTTCTTTTTTTAATTTCAATTATGTTCTCCATGCACCTCATCCACATGCCTCACCTGCTGTACCAACACTTAGTGCTCTTGAGTCTCCGAAAAATGTGGAGAGCTTCTTAAAAGCTGTGGAAAAATAGGGGTGCCTGAGGCTGACCTGTGCTTGCCCTCAGATCTCTTCCAGGGCACTGCCCAGGGGCTGTGCAAGCGGGTGGGGAGCAGGGCCCCCTCAGCCCTCTGGACCCTCTGGGCTAGGTGGCTCAAGCCTCTTCTACATGGTCCTCATGTTTCTACTCTCTATCTTCTACACTCTCTAGCTCCTGGGTTACTAGGACCTGAAGTCATACTTTCCCCCTGCTCCCTTGCCCTATTCCTAAGACACCTGTGCAACCCCCATCCCTACCAGTAGTGCCTTTAGTCTCTGCCAAAGACACTAGTGAATCCCCTCTCCTCACAAACATTGATTTCAGAGGCCCCACTCTGTTGTTCCAAAACCCTGGGGCTCCATTCTCTGGCCACGCTCCTGTAGCTCCTTCCTATGCCCTTCACCTCTCAGTGCTGATGGTGCCTTCATTCCCTCCAGACCCTGCCCTGCCTTCTGCTCTCTCAGAGGGTAGATCTCAACCTTCCTCCCTGTATGGGACCCCACTGACATGCGGAGCTAAATTATCTATATTTTATAGAGAGAATTCTTTATTTGTAGGGGATGCAGGGGCCCAGGCTGGGTCCCCGTCTATATATACATTGTACAGACTGTGAAAAAAAAGTTATGTTCTTTTGGGTGTTTTCTTGGTTCTTCAGTGGTTCATTAAATAATCTTTTGGCTCTTAGTGCTTGGGGATCTTGTAAATTAGCCTTTATTTCTGAGTTAATTTTTTTCTTTCCATTTTTTTTTTCCTGAGTTCAAACAACCCTTCCTTCCTTCCTTCCTTCCTTCCTTCCTTCCTTCCTTCCTTCCTTCCTTCAGATTTTATTCATTTATTTGAGAGAGAGAGGGAGAGAGAGAGAAAGACAGAGCATGAGCATAAGAAGGTGGAGGGACAGAGGGAGAGGGAGAAACAGGCTCCCCACTGAGCTCAGAGTCTGAAGTCTGAAGTGGGGTTAGAGCCCAGGACCCTGAGATCATGACCTAAGTCTATGTCAGATGCTTAACAAACTGAGACACTCAGGTGCCCCTCATTTTTTCTTCTCACTTTATGTTTTTTGCCAATTTCTGTTTTTCAGTTTAGATTTCTAGTTCAAAGGAGTATTCCTATTATTTGAGTAAGTTTACTTAATTTAAGTGTTGTCTTACAGTTTCTTCTGGCACATGTTTATTTGTTCATGGGGAATCTCATCACTTGAGGTATACTGAACTTCATTTTCTGATTTTTTATTTTTTATCTTTATTTTTAAGGATTTTATTTATTTATTAGACAGAGAGAGAGCGCGAAAGAGAGCATGATCAGGGGAGGGGGAAAAGGGAGAGGGAAACCACAGACTCCCCACTGAGCAGGAAGCCTGATGCAGGGCTTGATCCCAGGACCCCAGGATCATGACCTGAGCCAAAGGCAGCTGCTTAGTTGACTGAGCCACCCAGGTGCCCCTGATTTTTTTAAATAATAACTCTGTATAGCTCTATTAACTTTTTTCTGTTCATTTTTTGATCTAAAAGTACCTTAGAGAAGTCTTTATTTGATGGTGCCCTCTTTTTTTCACTGTAGCAAAGTCCATCTTCTTTAATGGATTTCTGTGCATGTGTATATCTGTGGGGGCAGGGAGATTATATGTGTATCTTCTGACTTTTTTGGCTCCCTTGGTCTTATGGGACCTTGAATTTCCCTTTTTTACATAATTTACCCTTCAGCACTTAATTTCAAAAGGGTTCCTCTCCCTTCCATTTTGTTTGGTTTTTAGTCCTCCAGAAATTAGGTATTTTGAAGACTGTTACTTCAAGTCATATACATTTTTAACTCACTTTCCTATAGACTGTTCGACTGTACTCTGATCCATCCAGACACTTTTTTAATGTTTAATACTTTTACACAGAGCGTGGATTTAAGCTTTCTTGCACTGCTTTTATGTCCACGTTATTCCCATGAGTAACTCTCCTGTTCTCCCATTCCCACAGTTTTTCTTGGCCAGCACTCATTTGCCACAAAGCCTTGAAGATCGAAGTGAATGTAAGAGATTGCCTGCTGAGATTTGGTGCATTAAAAAACTTACAGCTATTCCATATCTTCAAATTATTCTGAAAGTGTAAGGGTTTTTCTGTTGCTTTTGTATATTATCTTCAGCGATCCAGAATGCACAAGCTATTAATTTGAAGGAAGTTTTGTCTTTGCACTCTCAAGGGTTGAGAAACAATGCATTCCTTTGAGGCATACTTTGTCTCTATTTCCTTTGTAAGAGTCCTGTCTCTCTGCAGTCCTCTAACTGCCCCTGTTGCCTTTCATGGGTGCCAGAGCAATCAATTTATGATAGAAGAGAGGCCTCTGTCCCTAGACATTGTATATGTGGCTTGATCTGCTCTTCCCTTTCCCCATGGCTTGTTTAAAAAGGTTTCATTGAATTTCTTGCATGTTGTGCTGCTTGGGTGTACAAAATATTGGCAATGTTTTATAATAAGTAGCAAATCATTATTATGTGCTTTGGTGTTCATCGTATTACCATTAATCATCGTAAATTCACTGAGTGTATTCACACAAATAAGGTAGGTAATTCCAAAGACAGTTTTATTCATGAAACTTTCAATTTATTAATGTGTTTCCACCTTTAAAGATACATGCAAGGAGTTAAATCATATTTTTCAATATCATCACCATCAAAAGGACTTTATGGAGTCTCTGCCAGTACACAATTCTGCAAAGACACATCTTGAACGACTGTAAAGAATGGGAAATTCACCTTTGGCACTTTCTTACTCCCTTATTTTGGAATCACTGGTGTACCCCAATTCTCTGCTGAACCTCTCTTCTGGTTATCCAGATACACTGCCCATCCTTGCTAGAATTTATGTTTACATGTGCACTTTATATTTCTCCTTTTCTTTTTATTAAGCTCTAATTCAAAGGTAAAGAAAAAAAAAGACGTTAATGTACAGAGACTCTTGGGGACATTGGCATGCTATATTTTTTAAAAATTTTATTCATTTATTTGAGAGAAAGAGAGAGAAAGAGAGGGAAAGAGTATGAGTTGAGGGGAAAGGCAAAGGGAGAGGGAGAAGCAGACTGTCCTGAGTAGGGAGTCCAATGTAGGGCTCTATCCCAGGACCCTGAGATCATGATCTGAGCCAAAGGCAGACACAGCCAATTAAGCCACCAAGTGGCTCACCCAAATGCCCCACATTTGCACGTTGCATGCTACTAAGAAATACTTTGTCTTTACCTAAAAAAAAATTAAATGCTAACAGAAGAAATGTGGGAACCAGAGTAAAATAATTGAGGTACATTTATAAGCATCCTTCAATTTTTGTTACCTGGAAAACTTTCTATTTTACTCTTTGTCTTTAGAAATAGGAAACCTTCAAATCCTGGCTCCACCATGTAATATCTGTCTTTGTCAAGGAAACTAACTTCTGAGCCTCATTCCCACATCTATAAAATGGGAAAAATAATATCTTCTTGACAGATCATGCTGAGGTTAGGTCAAAAAGGATGTGACAATTTTTCTTCTGATCCTCATTCTTAAAATAGAGATATGATAAACAATTATTTAATGATCAATGCAAATGTGTATGTAAAACATGTTCAATTACTTGGCACATTAATGTTACCCAGTAAATGTTCATTCTCCTTCCTGACTTACTGATGACCTATTCAGCCAAATATTTTGAAACAAAGAAGGCAGTCTTAACTGGAAAGGCACAGACTTGATGGTTCAGGTATATTTATCCTATGGACACACTGCCATATTAACTTTACTGGAAAGGGAAGGGAGAGACCAGGACAGACAGTGACAGCTCAAGGGAACCCATATGAGGTCTCAGAGAGGAGACAGAATGCTGGGAATAGAACACAGAGCACTAGACTATACAACTTAGACAACACTGCAGAGCCTTGATGACATCTGTTATATGTGACAAAGAAGTTAACAGGGATGGGATAAAACATGACTTGTGCCACCCTATCGAGACTTTCCTCTTTTGCTAAGGTGACTAGAGATCAATCTTCCTCCACCCTGTGGAGTCCTTCCACTGACATCTCACCAAGTAGATCATTCATTCATTCTTTCTTTCTTTTTTAAGCATCTCTTTATAGTTATGCTTAATATTGTGCTAATGCCTGCTTGGCTTTTGAAGCCAAAATTTATCTACCTATCATCTGTGTATCCATCCATCCATCTATCAAATAGTATTGCTCAAATATCAAATGGTATTGCTCAAACATTTCAGAGCAGCCAGGCTGAAGCTCCAGTACTCCACATTCAACATTCTGGATTCGTCCATCTTTTTCTCACATCAAACAATTATGCTATTCTGTCTGTCCCTCTGCTTTGTCAGTTTCCATCCTGACTATACAATGGAGATGTCAGTTGAGTATCATGCTCCAGATATGCTCTGCCCAACAGAATCAACAGTGAGTAGACTAATCCAGTCCATTAATTTTTAATCAGATGTAACCTGAGACTACTCCTGCTTTTTGGCATACAGAATAAGCATCAATCAAGGAAATCTGCAGAGCCTATTTCATGTAAATTGTTAAGTTTCCTCAAACCCATGTTTGCTGTCCAGACTGCCATTTTTACTTGATAAATATTATCTTCTTAATTTGCTCCTGTGTTTTCAATCTTCATTTCATCATCCATCAATCGACTATCTTTCTAGCTTCATATTAAATCCAAACATTTTTAAAAGTGCCACTGATTCATTAAAAATATTTATTGAACCTATAGATATGGTAGTTAATAAGATGTTCATAGATACCAGCTTCAAAAGGATTATATACTACTGGTGGATATATAGGTGAATAAATTAGACTTTTAAACTCTCTTCAGTGCTCTACACTGGGGATTATATATTTGCTATTCAAGCAGGAAAGAAAGACATGACGGAGGGGGCATTAAATGGTAGTCTTTTATAAATGTTATTTTCTTAATTAAGATGTTGGTAGTATAATTTGTAGGAAGGTATCTTTTTATGGGAAATACACACTTAAGTATTCAGGAGTAAAAATGAAAGTATTTAAGAATAATGGAGCATCATATCTGCAACATATTCTTACTTGGTTGAAAAATGACAATGGTGTATACATCTATGTACATATGAAGAGAATGATTTTTAAAATTTACCAACTGGGAAACAGGGTGAAGATTGCAACTTCTTTGTATGTTCTTTTAAGTTTGAAATTATTTCAAAATAGAGAGTTAAAAGAAAAAAAAAGACAGGTAAGTTGGTCTAAGGTGAAAAATGGGATAATGATAATGTACTGTGGCAGAGTTAATAGAGCCAAATGTCCACAATCCTGTGTCACTAGCCACCTTTTTCAATGGATATTAATTTATATAACATTTACATTACATTGTTCAAATATATGGAATTGTATGCTTATTGCAATATTGAAGGATTACTCTTCTTGACTTTTTTTCAAGATAAAATGAGGAAGTGATATGCTAGTATTTGTGTAGATACAGAGATTGGTAGAGATCCAAAGTTAGTATTTTGGAATTCAGCTTTGAGGAGGAAGGTAGTCTTTCCTCTTCTAACATTACACAAAAAGCCATCTCTTCCCCCTCTCACCCTGAACTGTAAACCCATTCCTGATAGAAGCCACAGAATGCTCAGTCATATCATTGGATAAACTGTTGTGTTTCATTGGATGAAATAATTTGCAGGATATGCTTACAAAACTGGAAGCTTTAAAAGGTATTTTTGCTCTGGGTAGAGTTGTCTCTAGAGCCTCTTGTCCTTTGAGGTTCTGATCCATTCTAACAAAGAGACATCTGCACAGAGAATACATTTAGGAATAAGTAAAATGGCTGTAGCTCCTACTCCATCACCTATGACCCCATGAAGCTGCAATGAATTTGGAGTCAGGAGACACAGAATCTAGGACTGATGCCATAAATGATTATTTGGATGACTGTGTAAATTGTTTCTCCTCTCAAAAGCTTTAGTTTCCCATCTGTAAAAGGAGGGTGCTGGACTTGATTTTCCATCTCTAACATTCTATGGTTCCATGAGCATTTAGCGCTATTGAATGCTTTTTGTTATGACAGTAATTAGTGGTTCCTTTCCGAATTACTTGGAGCATTTCTGAAAGGTTTATAGCTTATTCCTGATGTAGATAAATGTTTTTAGAATATTTGGTTTTGCCTTTCATGAATAAAAAGGTGACTGAACAAAGCATGCATTCATCATTCCATTTATTGCCCTGAAACAACGAGTGTAATTTATAAACCAATAATACTTTAGGGAGTGTTATACACATGTATGAAAAGAATGCCTTAAATTAATGGGAGGCCAAGAAGACACTAATCCAGCATCCCCCGGAGGAAGAGGTAGGAACTCAACCAGAGAGGAAACTTAGATACATTTTATTAGATAATATAGGTGGTACTATATTACTTTTATCAGAACACTAATAAAGGAAGAGAAAAGATCAATGACTCTGGGTTGGCCTCTTCCCTGTTTTCAGATGTGGGAGAATGATCACAACGATCACAAGAGTTTCTAACTGGAACCAAAGCAAATGCTGGAATATATATTAAAGAACACATCTAAATATAAAAAAAATCCACTCCTTATTAATAAAAAACTGTTCACAGAAACATATTGAGTTTTTCTTTGTTATATTTAATGAAATTCCTAGTAAAGCTATAGGAATTAGTTAAAACCCTAGCAAGTCTACTTTAGAATGACCATGACCCACATGAAAAAACATCCTTTTAGAATTAAGAGAATTAATGAGAATTACTTGGAAACTTTGTTTGTGATTATTCAGTGGTTTGCTCTGCAAACTTGTTATTTAGTACGTAGCACCATAAAAATGATTTCTTACAAAGGGCGCCCTTCATTCTTGTATTACACAAGCAAATCTCTAACACTTACTCAAGAGTGATTTATAGTCTAACTTCCTTGCATTCTTTGTCTAGTCACATAATTTCCCATGTTTATAGGCATAGTTAGAACTCTTTGAATATCTTACCTCTCTTACTTATTCAAAGTATAAGTAAAAATCTGGGAGACACAAAAATTAAGTTTCTGAGCAAATAAAATAAATAAATGGCAGTAAGTTCATGCACTGAAGTTTATATACATGGTAAAAAGACAGCCATGTATAATATTCTGTGGAACCAATTTACTGTTAATTTACAAGCATACTAATAAGTTTATAAAGATTAAATGAGTTAATATATGGAAGGCACTTAGGATTTGCCTGATACATAGTAAGCATTCAATAATAATTATTACTATTTATTTTCCATGTCAATAAAATACTAACAATAGCAAATTGAAAGGGACAGAGGAACTGCTATGAGTAGGTACACTCATAATAGAGATAGGTGACATTGTAAAGTAATGGAAAGAGCTAGCAAAGCAATCAAAATCAGACATAAGAACTCAAAACAAAGCTATCATTATTCATTTGGTACAGATCCAAGCACATCTAAGCAAAGTCAGAGGCATCACTGTGATAGTAATTCTAGCAGTAATAGCTGTTAATAACAGTAACTTTGAGTGATCAAGAACTGTTGAAATAATATTCAATATCCTCTGTCTAAGAAAGCATGCAAATCTGTAATAAAAATTTATAGACTCCCATCCAAACCGGTTATGATTTTAATGCTAATGTTTCACCCATAAACTCTCTGTAATCTAGAAAACCTATTTTCTAGACTCTTTGAATAATATATATCTAAAGAATAAAGGTGTATGTCAATTATGTTCCTTAATCTTAGTAATTTCTGGACATAGTTTGAGCTGCCCAAGTAGACACCTAATTTCTCAAGGGCAAAAAAATATCTCTGGGCATATTATTCTCAAAGTGCAGGGCAAGAATGGGTATTTAATTGCTGTTTCTCTCATATATAACAAAAGGATGGAATCCTTTTTACATGTTCAGTGCTTGGAGACTGTAAGATCATCGAGGCTAGGAAAGAAAAGTATGGTCAGCATTCAATTCCTTACTTTAGTTTTGTTTCAATAAATGCATCTCTTAGGGTGAGTTCATAAGAAAAAGATGCCCAAATGGGGATTCTATTAAAAGCCATTTATTGAGAATTGGGATCTAAGAAGAGGATTACAATTCAAAGGATAGATAAGAAGAAGCTATTTAAGCAATAATGTTCCTTTTAATGGAGCCTGGCTTCAGTCTACTCACATGGAACCCCAGAGGCTGACTGGCACCACAGGGTTGGGCCATGAAAGCTGGTTTATTTTACCACTGTGTCAGTCAGTCATTACCTGCTGACTGCAGCCTGGCAAGGGTGAGAATGGGGGGTTACATCCCAGATGATGCTCCAGGTGAGAGGTGACTCCATTCAGCAGAGGGGCAGTTATCAAGAAAAGGGGGAAGTTATGAATAGTTATCAGCAGATAGTGCAGTTGCTGGGGGATGGACATCCTGGACGATGGGAGCACTGTCAGGTAAAGGCAATATTAGTGGGGTAAAAAGAATAGACACTAAAGTCCATCTGTTGTACTGCTCACATCCACTCACTTCTCACATTAAGTTCACATTAACCAGACACAGCTAATTCAGGATTCTGACTGGTCACAATTTCTGGGATAATCTCCAAAGTGGAAAGAATACTGCTGCAGTTGGTCCTAGGGCTCCAAAATGCTCATCATGTTTCCTACCCATCTAGAATTGTTGTGACTTCTCACATCCTCAACCAGCATTTCTACTGGGCTAGATGGGTTGGCTAGGGGTGTGACTCAGAGCCTCATGCTGGAGGGATGTGACTCCTTGATACCACGCCTTCATCATGCTATAGTTATATATCATCTACTTATAGTTATAGTTCTCAAGAGTACTAACACATGATCTAGACGATCACCTGAATGCCATACATACTTCCCTTACTCTCACTATCCTACCTTGCTTTCATGATGACTGGCATCAGAGATTCATTTTTGTTCTTGCTGATCTACTGTCAGGAGAAGACCAAAATAAACTTGAGACAACTAAGGATTTAAATTTAATGACATTCTTACTAGTGCACTCTCTGGTGGACCCATCTTGCCTCTGGATGGCAGGACTAACAGTGGCAGGGAACGATGCCCAAATTCCTAAAGTGGGTCAAGAAAGGTCATAATAAGCAGAGGCATCTTACTTTCACCCCTTGGGTTCAGACCAAATGACTCCACTATAAGGGACACTGCACTGCATGTATGATGACCACTGATGTAGCATGTATCCTGGAGAATGGCAACCCACACTCACAGGGTGTTATTTTCAGTTATACTCATGAGAGGTTATTCCAGTGCTTCATTAGGCTAGCAGCTTCTAGATGGTGTGGTATGTGCTAAGAGAGAAAGATTCAAAGATTTTGGCCCATTGCTATACCTCTTTTGTCATAAAGTAGACCCTTGGTCTAAAGGATTAATATGCAGGATCTCATGTTCTTTAAGTCCTCAGTTAGAGGTGGTAGCTGAGACACTGGGGGCAAGAAATGCAAACCCATAAGCAACCGGCCAACTTAGCTTGAAATATTACCCTTTCCAAGCCTGGTTTTAAGGTTGACTAGACTCCTTAAGGGATGATGCCCTATCAGAGGGATCTGCTTGAGCCTAATTTCAGATGTACCATTTCTATTTTTTATGGACTTCTGCTGAACGCACCTGAACTTATCAATTTTGTGGTCTGAGTGTAGCCAGCACATGGTGAACCACTGTAGTTGTGTGGTCACTTGATGTCCCATGTTTAAATCCTCGGTTTTTACCAGGGCCCAGCAGCATACTAAGACTTGACTTGCTAATAGTATATAGTTCTCTGCTGCTGATGGCATGACTTTGCCCCAGAATCTAAAGATTCCATCCTGTGGTTCTATTTTTGAAGCTTACCAGAGGCTTAACCAGGCATATATCTTGACTATGTATATATCTCTAGTCATTGAGGTTCTTCTGGCTTATGGGTCATATAACTCAAGTGACAAATATGCTTTGTAAACTCTGGATCTACTGCACTATTCTCTCTCAGTCTTTGCTCAAAACTGGCAATCTTCCATGCAACTCAATAACAAGATCAGAGCAGGATTCCCACGTATGGAATGTGTTTTTCCAGCATTCAGAGAAGCCTGCCAAATATTGTGTGTATTTCTTGGTAGTAGAAGATACAAGCGAAAGTTGCTAGTACTTTGGAAGGGACACCACAGTGTACACAATATTACTGCAACCCTAAAAATGTCATTGACACATCAGGCCCCATGGTAAGGTTTATGTCTTACCATCTGGAGTAAATGTGCCTTTTCAAAAAACCTAGCATATTTCCTTCCTCATGGTTACCAGGTTTAATTGACATGGTGTCATTGATACAATGGACTACTGCACTATTCTCTAGAATGTCCAGTCACATTCCCTTTAGATTGTAAGAGAGGGCAGGACAATTTATTTGACCCTGGGAAAGGACACTACTGTTTGTCCCATCTGATTACAAATTGCTTCAGGTCCTTTTCTGATGAGTATTAAAAAGAACAAAGTCATTATATTCTCTTAACAATATTTGTAGATCACTATGGGCCAGGCTCCCTTGTGGCCATTCTACCCTCACTGCCCATGACAGTCATTTTGCCCACACTGCTTCTGCTGCTTTATGTTGCCACCTGGTCCCTGCTATTCCAGGCTCACATGGTCTTATTGCTGCTATGGACGTCAGTCCTGAAAGGTCATTTCTGTACAGATTCCAGCCTGACAGAGGACAACAATCACTGAATTTCTCAGCAAATCTAGTGCCCCCACATCAGTGCATTTCTTAACCACCTTGGTATACAAAGGGTGCTCTGGCCCTCTAAAGGGATCAACTTCTAGATCTTCTGGTCTTACATACTAAAACCATTTTAGCATGCCCACTTCTCTGGGAACTGGATTCTTCACTTAGGAGTTTGCCACGGCAGTTCATGCATCTCCTCTGTAATTGATAAGCACCATCTCTTTTCCAAACTTCTCTCATGGCCCATGCAAAATGATGAATCCTGTGCAATGAGAGTGTATCCCACCTTCTCACATATCCTGAAGTGTTTTTTGTAGCCCCTCCCTCTTCTCCCTTAGGAGAACCCGCATTTCCCCAAGAATTATACTAACATTTGATATTACTTCTGTATTTGATGGCTAAGAATAAATGTAGAAATAAATCTTGAGTATGGCAAGCATTCCCTTGGAAGGCCTGCTTTATTTGAGGCTGCTGCAGACTTCTCAAGCTAGAAGGAAAAGGCGGTATATTTCAAAAAGGAGGACTGGTTTCAGACCTAAGTGTTCAGGACAATCACCAGATTTAAGGGTTTTAAGTGCATGAGTCTCAGGATTCCATTTCTTCCCTATTAGAGCGTTGATTTTGCAAAGTAGATTTCCTTAATCTGAATATTCTCCCTTCTCAGAAATTCTGCCACTTGTAAGTTCTTTGCCTGGTCTTCAGCTCTGTCTGCTCTTTGACTGCAGGACAAGAATGTTTCCATAAATGTTTTAAGTTGCTGATTATTCAGTCTGACTCTGTCATGTTTCTCTCATCAATGAATTAATAGCCATAAGTCACCCATCTAGTCCTTATAGTTACTCTTTTCCCCTATCGATCAAATGCCGGAAACTTTATACCAGCTAGTGAATCTTCTTCTACCGGTGTCTCCTTCTGGGTCATTGCAGATGAAAATCTTAGCTATCAGATTTCTTAAGAACCCAGTGACCATCAATACTCCATCTCCTACTCCCTCATCCCTCTCATTGCCATCAGGCCATCAGGCTGATGAGTCATCAGTCTCCAAGAACCCATATTTAGTCCTCTTCCTAACACCATCTTTTGTATTGACTGTCTTAGGTTGAGGTTCCTAGGAGCAGAACCTGAAATATGTGAAATTCTAGTGAAAGTAATTTATCAAGGGTGTAGTCTTAGGAGAGGAGAAAATGAACTAAGCAAGGATGTGATCTTTGCTGGAGTCTAGTTTCAGTTTAATCACACTGAGAGCTCTGGAGTGTGAACTGTGCTGAGTGTGTTCTACACTGAGGTAAGGGCAGCCTTTTGCAACCCATTTAGTCAGTCATTGGCTGCTGGCTTCCCAGAGAGGAGTGGATTTAACCTCTGGGGCAAGGTGGCTCTTATTTAGACAAGGGCAATTTCTCAGAGGAATAGCAGTGAGCTATTAAGAAGAGATCTGGCAGGGACACTAACAAGACCTACTAGAGGGTATAATACAAAAGTGGGAACTTGTGGTCTTCAATAGATTTTTGGAGACATTTCTTCAAAGTTGAGTCAGAATGTGTTCAAAGAAAGATTAACGTAAAAATAACATTAGAATCTGATAAGCCTTATACTCAGTTTAGACTAACACAGATAAATATGAACCAGATAAAAATAATGTTTAAAATATTTATTATTTGGATCAATTGGCATTACTAACTCATCTATTTTCTAGTTTTCATAAATAGTTTTTATTTTTCATATATTAACAATGCAGTGGTGTCAACAAATTGTTCATTCAACAAAAGTTTATGGAGTACTTCCTATTTGCCTAGCACTAGTTAAAGAGCTGAATCCCTTTTTTTTTTTTTTTTTAAGATTTTACTTATTTGAGAGAGAGAGAGAGAGCAAGAGCAAGCACAAGTTGAGGAAGTGGCAGAGGGAGAGAGAAAAGCAGTCTCTCTGCTGAGCAGGGAGTTGGATTCCAGGCTCCATCCCAGGACCCTGGGATCATGACCTGAGCCAAAGGCAGATGCTTAACTGACTGAGCCACCCAGGTATCCCAAAGAGGTGAATTATTAATCAACTTGCCCTTGGTCATTTAGGAAATACTATGGCACTTGTATCTATTTTTATGCATTATAAAAATTAGGTTATTTTTAAAATAATTAATATGTCATAATCTTCATATTTTTACCTTATTATGAATGCTTTATCTTTCAATTTATGTTGACTGTTTTAGATGATCAGAGTAAGGGTATGTATCAATCCAGCAGGTATTAGAGTATAGCAAACTTAACTCTCTTAAAGTACTCTACACCGAGTTCACCAAATATGAATTAAGAGCTTACTATATGAAACTCATGTTTTCAGCATTTTGAGGGAAAAATATGAATAATGCAGTCTTTCCCTCAAATGGGAGTTATAATCTAGGGATCTTATGGGAATTTTACATAATCTATGCAAATGTGAGTTAGGAAAAAAATAAGCATTTTCTGGTAAAACTGCATAGGTGTATGTATGTAAAAATTCAAAACACACATTGCCATGAGTGTGTATCTGCATACCTTAGGCCATAAGAGATTTGCTGTTTAGGGATAGAGCATAGAGACATTTGATATAACATCAATTAGTTACTTGGAAGCCATAACTTTTGTTTTTCTCTTTGATTGGGGGAGGAACATCTCCCTTTGTTCTTTTTACCGGAAGTTGGTGTGATGTTCTTCCATTTTTAAACAATGTACATAGGTTAAGCCACAGACAAAGTAGCCCTCACTTGAAAAAGAAGCTGAATAAAGAAGAAGCTATAATTATATATGTTGAATAAAGCCAGGCTACAAAAAATACTGTGTTGTAAATATGTGTTTTAATTCCATGAACCAAATACACTAAGTATAAACCAAACCCTGTATTCTTGGCATTAAGTATGTGGGGGACGAGGGTGTTCTGTGATGTTCTATAGTGTGAGGATGATGTGGGAGCACATCTGAGGAAAGCTGCTACAGAATGTCAAAGAAAAATGGGCTGTGAAGAAATAAAAGAGCCTTAATTAGGTATTAAGGTCTAAATGGCATCAATGCTGACAGAATCCTGTCAGAGAAAGGTTTCAATGGGCCTGACAATATGGTGAGAAATGACAGGCTTAAGCACATTTTGGTCCTTGGTGAAACTGCTATTAGAATGGGATTTTATTATTTTATTGAGTGTTTGATCGTTTCATTTCTATTATATATTTCTTCTTAACCAGATCATATATTTATCTATTCATGTATTATGCATGTTCTAATTCTTATGTTTAAATATATGTTAGAGAGGACAAATAGCCAGAATTTATATAGTCATATTTCATATATAAATAGTCCATCATTGATTTGTCTTTGCTGGAAAAAAATAAACCTCATCTTTGTAATTCTAGTTCTCCAAGTTCTAGACTACTCAGTACTATCTGCTAAGCTTCTAGTAATTAGTGGCAGCAGAAATGTGCCACTGTGGCAGCAGAAATGCCAAGGAGTTGGTAACATCACTGGAATCACTACATAGACCTAGTATGACAACATCCCAAGCAGGGCCTGGGATGAGGTTTAGAAACAGAGTTTTGGAATTCAAAATCGAAAGATAGATTCATCCAATGAGTGGCCACTGTCTAGAACAAGCAGATTCTATGGAATCCAGTCCACCACTGGAGGTCACGGAAATGCTGGGCTCCTGGGCAAGAGAGGGACAGATGAGGAAAGCTTTGGTCCCTCCACATTCAGTTTGAGGGCTGGCAAAGCCACAGAATATGCTTCCCTGTAGAAGACTCTATCCTGGCTCTCACAGGTGCTTGACCCTTGGCACATTTTAGAATCCCCTACAAGTGGTCTTGTCTGAGGTCATTAAAAAAAGTAACACCACACTTTTTGTGTTCCCTAATTGAGTTAACTTTTTCATTAAGGGAAACACAGAAGCCTGTTTCCCTCCACATGTACAGATTTTCCTTGAATATTATTTATAATGAGTAAAATCCTTTGTTCAGACAAAACCAGACTGCAGGGATTTTAGTTATAGTAATATGATAAATCATGTATGATCTCAGGCCTGTGGACACAGATAGGAACATACACCATCAGTGTTCCCTGGCTCTCAGACCATTGAATAGGACTGAATCACAGCACCATTGACTTTCCTGGTCCTCCAGCTCACAGATGGCACATTTTGGGACTTTTCAGCATATATATATATATATATATATATATGGAGTATATAAAATAAATGGAATATATATATATAATTTTTCCCCTTTAAAGAGCCCTGAAGAAAAAAAAACCAAAAAACAAAAAAAACAGAGTTAAACATACACTTATTCTATGTCCTGGCAATTTCTCTTCTAGGTGTTCATCCTCTAGAACTGAGTCATGTTTCCATAAAAACATTTACACAAGATTGTTCACAGCACTGTTATTTATAATATTCTTAAATAGGAACAACCTAAATATCCACAATCAGAGATTTGAATAAAAAATATGATATATCCTACAATGGAATAATATGCAGCAAAAAAAATGAATAAACTACTGATACATATAACCACATGGATGAATCTTAAAAATATTATGTTGAACATAAGCATCTAGACACAAAATATGACGTACTGTAGGAATAATTATTTAATGTTTGAGAATAAGCAAAACCCTGTAGAGTGATGGAAAGTAGAACAGGAATGACCTGAGAGTAGATAAAGATGGGAACTAGGCATATAGGAAATTCCTAGGGAGCAGCAATGTTCTATATCTTAATTTTGGTGGTGGTTCTAATTAATTATTTTGGCATTTCACTGTATGCAACAAATTATACCTTAATAAAAACAAATTCATGCCTGCCTCCTATGTCAGAGAAATCCATAAATCCTCAGTTCTTAATGACCTCTTCCACTTTCAGAGAAATTATAGTATGATTATAGGGTAAGAAGAGGTGGTATTTTAATACATGACAGAAATGTCTCTTAATGTCTTTCCCATCTTTTCTTTGCCACTTCATGGTAGACTTTCCATTTTCCTCAGAACGTCAGGATCCCTGTGAGGTCGTGCATCTCAGGAGAACCAATCCGTCCAGCTCAGGTTAAGGGTTATAGCCCCAAGGAACCCAAAGTAAGCACAGTATCGTTGCCTAGTTCATTCAGGACAAGAAAGTGAGAGGTATTTCTGAGACACACCTTCGTGAAAGGCCAAGAGTTACAATCACATCTAGCACAATGAAGTAAGGAGAAAACATATAAAAGCTGAACTGGAGTATATGGAAGATGGATATGCATGGCATGTAGTCATCAACAAACAAAGTCATCTTCAGAGGTGATGATCAAAGCATACTTAGTTTGCCTTGATCTGTGTTTAGGCAGGATTCTCAGTTTGGCTGAAACATCCACCACAGCAGGATCCAGTGCTTCAAATCATGGCTTCTAGCTGATGGATCCTCTGATACAGTCTAGTACAGGTATCCATAAGTCACATTTCTGCTTATAGATGAAATAGGAAGGGAGATGGCATAGTTTCCTTGCCCTCAACCAAGTTGGAAGGAGGGAGAGCATTGCCTTCTTACCCTTTTACTAGATCCTGTGAGGGAACACTTTGCCCCAACTTCCACTACCCTCCAGGATATATTCTATACTCCAAAGACTAGAGAGCTTTTAGTTGATTGAAACGTAGGGTTCTTTCTTTCTTTCTTTCTTTCTTTCTTTCTTTCTTTCTTTCTTTCTTTCTTTCTTTTTCTTTCTTTCTTTCTTTCTTTCTTTTTCTTTCTTTCTTTCTTTCTTTCGAAACTTCGTGTTTCTTAGATCTCCCTTTTCCTTAGAAACCTCACACAGGCCCCTGGGCACAGCAAGAGTTGAAGAAAATTTGTCTCACTCTAACTTGCTCTTGAATCTCTTCCTTTTAATTCCTTTTTTTTTTTGCCTTTATTTATTTATTTTTATTATGTTATGTTAGTCACATACAGTACGTCATTAGTTTTTGATGTAGGGTTCCATGATTCATTATTTGTGTATAACACCCAGTATTCCATGCAATCTGTGCCCTCCTTAATACTTTTTATTTCTTCTAGTCAGTTTCCCTAATAAGAAATGTGTGGTTACTTCATTCTCTCCCTTGTTCTCTCATTATTTTAACAAACGCATATTGAATGCCAACCACATGTAAGGAATTCTGTTGGGGATGTAGTAGGAACAAAACAGGTTATACCTGTCCTTATGGAGCTCACAATAAAGTAGGGGTAGATAGATAATTATAAACACACATGTATCAGGAGGTGTTTAGGACTGTGAAAAACTAAAGGGACAGCCAGCCAGGATCTAATCTATTCTCCATGGAGCAGTCCGGGAAGGCTCTATGGACTGAGGGAATAAGCCATCCCAGCATGCAATGGTAAATATGGACTCCCAAGGAAAGCTGTTCCTCCCCCGGAGGCTCCTCTGAGGTCTGAGGTCTGAGGTAACTGCACATCCTGAAGGTGGTATATTCAGAGCCTCCTGCATCTTCCACGGTCCTGTTGCTGACGCTCCCATTCTGAGGCTTTCCCTGCATGGATGGCTTTCTTTTAAGTGAAATATAGCTGACCCACAGTAAATGTACAACTGTTAAGTGTATAGCTAGAGGAATTTTCACTTAACATATGTAACTGTATAGCCACCAGCCACATCAAGACACAGAGCACTTCAAATGCCCAGAAAATTCTCTTATTTCCCTTTCTAATCAAAGTCATACCCCTGAGGTCACCACTACTTTGATTTTTTAAACAGTTTTGACTATTCTTGAATTTCTTATAATGGTATTGTTCAGTATACACTAATTTGCCTCTGGCTTTTTTTTTTTAAGTTTTTTTTTTTTTTAAAGATTTTATTTATTTATTTGACAGAGAGATCACAAGCAGGCAGAGAGGCAGGCAGAGAGAGAGGAGGAAGCAGGCTCCCTGCTGAGCAGAGAGCCCGATGCGGGGCTCGATCCCAGGACTCTGAGATCATGACCTGACCCGAAGGCAGCGGCTTAACCCACTGAGCCACCCAGGCGCCCCTGCCTCTGGCTTCTTTCCCTTAACAGAACTTTTCTTTTTATTTAACCATGTGATAATGTGTATCAATAACATTTCATTTTATAAAATTTATAAAAATTTTATAAAATTCATGTTATATAACATGTTCATTTATAAACTTTTTAAAAATTTATAAAATTCATTTTATAAATACATCATAATTTGTTTCTGTAATGCATTATTGATAGATACATAGATTGTTTATAGATTTTGATTATCACAAATAGTTCTTCAATGAACTATTCCTCCAAATATCCAATTTTTTTTTTACTTTCAGATGCATTATTCCACTCCTTTTATTATTTCTTTTCCTAACCCTCTGATGATCTTTACCCAACACAGTCCACAATTGCCTTATTTACTTTGCTCTCATACTCATTAATCCACTCATATATTCCTTCATCTATTTTATAAATGTTTATGAACACTTCCATATGTCTAGAACTCTGCTGGGCAAAGAGGATTCAAAACGAACATGTTACTGCACATAGAGATCTCAAAATCTAGCAGGAAAAACAACATGCAAATGCAATTTGCAAGTATGTTACTGGAATAGTTACTAGGGAAATATTAGCACAGAAGAAGGTACAAAGGGGAAAGAAAGAGAATGAGCAGGGCCCAGGTCCTGGACAGGAAGGAGCTGGAGAAGACTTGATAGGGAAAGGTTGAAAGAAGCAGAGTTTCTACACTCAGGTGTGGTGACTGCTTAGCCAACAGCTTCCCTGGCCTCCCCCTTAGTGTTTTTCATTCTGTAGGTCAGAACCTACACTTTAAACAAAGAGATGCTGATGTAGGCTGTCTTAGTACCATAACTTGAAGCCAGCTTATGTCTTTATTCTCCATATTAACAGTAGTGTTTAATACGCAAAGTAAGGCATCCAATAAGATCTTACAAAATCCTGTTTAAATTCTTCCTTAAAATTGTATTTTTAGCATAAACTTGGATTTGTAAGCAAATCTCCAAATCAGAGTACATTTGGTGTTTGACCCAAGTGTATGAGTTAGAGCTATGGCTCAGGGAATCACTGTAAGTTTCGTTACACAGAAATGTCCAATCAACCACACTAAGGGACACAAGAAGAAAGGGACTGTGTGATTTTCAATTTTCTCCCACGTGGCCAGAAAAAAACTCAAGAATGATGACTTTCTATTGAGAAAACAAAGCTTTATTCTATCTCTCTCATGTGAAAGAAAAGTCTGCATGTATTTCTTTCTCTTCTTTTCCACATGTAGGCGCAGCAGTGAAGCTAAGACCAGGAAATAAAAGTAAAATATTGTCTTTCCATTCCCCAAGACACCCCCTTAATAATTTATCTTCACTTAATGGGATAAGGGAGTGAATCTCAAAGCCAAGAATCCAAACCTTGTCTATATTTGAAAAGAGAAACTTGGGACTCTCTTTTCCGGGGCAGGCACTCTCAAAGAGTAATCCAGGTCAGCAATGCTGGCATTGTCCAGAATCATATCATAATTCTGGGTGGGCCCAGCAATCTGTGTTAAACTCTGTCGAAGTGTGCAATCCAGCAAATCTGAATGCTATTAGCACTCATGGTGTATGAATCCTTAGAGGAGGAAGTGGGGGGCATGAGTGTTTCAAACAAGGAAGCATGGATGAAAATGAAAGACTGACTTTTGAAGACATTAAATGGGAAGCACAAATAAATAAATAAATATAACAGAAAACAAGATCAATAGAAAATTGTTATCTATATATTTTTCTTCAAAGTTTGGTTTCAAAGAGCATCTAATCGAGTGAATGTTTATAATATGTTGCTGTTCTAATTAAAATAAAGTAAATTTGTATTAAAAATTCTAAAAAGTATGTCCTCTATCTCAAATACATGATAGAAGACTATAGGTGATTTTGCTTTTCGTTTGTAATCTCTCAAAGTTCCTTCTTTTCATTTTCAAAACTGGGTTTATACGTACTTATCAAATTAGCATAATCAGAAATGAAACAGTCTCTATTGGTCTTGTTTAGGCAAGATGTACGGATTGGCATCTTTGCCCTTCTTCCCATCGATCCCCCACTCTTTTATCTCAAAATTAGCATGCACCACCATTTCTGCCACAAACTGTTGTATGAAAAATTACTCCTTTTTACTTTAGTATCTTTTCTTCATAGTTATGAAGTTTGAATTTCACTATAGTTACTTAGATTTAAACCATTGATTACATGGCTTCAGTGCTCACTGCTGATCTCCTCACATGCAACTTCTTCAATAGTTACCTGTTGTGACTAAAATTTGTTTATTCAGTTTTATTTTGCCTCATGAGGGTCCCTTTTGGAAACTTCCCATGATTCTCAGTTGCTAAAAAGTGTGCATGTGTGATATCCCTTCAGATACTTTCTATATCTGAGCATGCCTATTGCTCTCAAACCAAAATTAAAAATTTTACTGAGTTAAGTTTCTTCACTTTCTCTGTGTATGTATGTATATATCTAACCACCTATCATCTATCTATCCATGTATAATATAACTTGTAATTATATACTGATCTGTGTCTTTGTTAGACTCTTTCCCTTTCTAAACTATGAAGGCCATGTTTTCACAGAATGTACCAGTTTTCACAGAAACTCTTTCAAAGATTTCATCAATAAAGAAGACCAAAGACATTAACAGCAGGAAGGGGACATGTAGCTCAGGAAGATGGCAGATGTCACTTACAATTGTTCACCAATGAGAACAACAGAGCAAAAATAAAAAGCTGTAAAAAGAAAACAAAGAGAAAGTAGATGCAGGATTAAAGGGATAGTTTATAATGATAAAGTCCCTGAGTAGTCAAGAGGGTTGGACAAAAATAATGGGGGGATTTTCTGAGGTAGGAGAGCAGCCAGTTTAATCAGTGTATCAGAAGAGACGGTGGGGCACTGAGACAGGTGAAGGCAGGATGGCAGAACTGCAGGTGGGGAGGTAAAATAGTTCTCTTCTGATTGCTCCTATTTTATCAATAAAGGGTCAAGAGGCAATCAGCTCACTGATTCAGAGAAGACATACTGGAAATGAGTAATAAAAAGGTATGAAATAATCACTTTGGGACAAGAAGAATTAGCTGATGGGGGATGGAGATAGCACAATTCTGGTAACCCCGAGGCCTCCTTGATGGGAGTCATCATTGATTCATGTCCATCTAACTGGGGGTTGTCCTGCACCTTGTTGTCCACACCACTGCACCTTGGGAAGCATGGTAGAGACAGAGTTGCACTAGCCATGGTTGGGGCTGGGTCAAGAGATCATGACAGAACAAGAGGAAGGAAGAACAAGGAAGCTGTGAATATACAAGGAGTGATTCTAACAATGTACCATGGAACTGAAGTTAAAGAGAGTAGGAAATGAATTTAAGAGAGGCCTGATAGAGCAAAAGTGGCTGGGGTAAGAGAAGGAAGGTATCATTGGCTTTGCATTATTGGTGGGAGGACCTATGAAAGGGAGCTGAAGAAATACAAGATGGTGGTCAGAGGGGTATGCTGGAGACAGAAAATCTGAACATAGTGCAAAGGCTTGAAAGTAGGGCTGGGCTGTGTGGAGTGTGAAATGGAGAATACCAGAGGGGAAAAGGAGAATTCAAGGAACTAAGAGGCTGCAGTCCATACTCAGCTTGATCTATTGCTCTGGACCCTTAACCAATCTCCTCTGACTGAAACCTCTCTTTCACCATTTTGGACCTGACTATGAAGCCCACTCAGTATCTGGCTTTGGAAGCCGTCTCTGGAACATTTCAGTGGCATGACCACTTTGTACCTTTGTTGGAAGCTTTCCAAATCCTCAGCTAACTCCAGAATCATCCTCCAGGGGTATTTAAGAAATTCTGAATTACAAATACCCCTTGTAATCTGTCACTGCTCCAATTAATGTTAAATCATCCTTCTGCATAAGCACCAGGCCATACAGAAGCCCTGAGACTAGCTGTGTTCCAGGTGACCTGCAGAGGAAGCCCATCTATTCTGGGCATTCTCCTCATCCTAGCAGTTTTCCAAAATTCTCCAGGACGTGGGACTCTAGACCTACTTCTTGATATGCTGAAGAAGGAGAAAATGAATTTCAATAATCTTTTAGTTTTCCATAGAGCTTTACTTTCAAGACTATCTTTTACAAAAGTAGGTAGAAAAAAGTCATCCTTGAAAGAAAGTTGATTTATGGGATTTCTTTGTCCTGCGGACAACTGGACACCCACATTCTCCTAATTCCATTAACTTTGATGCTAAATCTTAGAGGTAAGAGATAAATAAAAATTAAGGAACAAATTAAAATCTATTGGAGTATATTAGCAAATACTATCCCTGTTTAATCAATATTGAGCCATCTTGGCATATTGGAAAAAGAACTAACGTCAAAATACATGACTGTTAGCTAGATTCAGAGAGTGACTTTCTGTGTGACCTTGAGTAATTCACTTCATTTCTCCCAGGTGCAGGTTCCTCATCTGGAAAATGAGGGTGTTGGCCTAGCTGAACTCTAAGGGACCTTCCAGCTCCAGCAATCTAGACCCTTAAATAAGGCTCAAAGGCAAAGGCAATATCATGATCTATTGATAAGTCAGGTTTTAAAAATGTTTTCACTAATCTTGGCTTTTATGTTATTCAAGGTCATTGGATAAAGAATGCGGTGTGCATAAAGATTGATATTTCAGTTGCCCCAAAGAAAAGAGACATATACATGTACCTAATGGGTACTACGGATTCTGAAATAATATAGTCCAAAGTATCATAGACCTTCAAAAACATATGGCTAGGATTTTTCAAAGAAAGAGTGAAAAACTAGCCTTTATTTATACCTCCTCAATAATCAACACTGATTTATATGACAAAGAAATCTGAAGGAACAAAAAGTAAAATGTTTAGAGACATCTTCTTTTAAGTATTATTCTTAATATTATTCCCATATGGTGCCAAACCAGAAAGCAATGATTTATTGTTTTACTCTTTGCAAAACAATGAAATGAACTTCCCCCATGCATCTAATTTGTGCACTAATTCCTTTTATTGCATTAACAGAATTGTCAATTAAGGCATTTATCTGTATATCTGTATACTGTAGCACATGGGAAGTAACTTTCCACTGAGCAAAATGATACGGAAGAAACTGAGGAATTGAGGTACCACATCTAAGCACCCTCTGACCTCTGCCAATAGGAACTGTGTATACTAGGCAAGTCACTGTTAACTCTAGGCCTTGGTCTCCTTACGTGAGATCAACAAAGAATTGACTAAAGTCCTTTCTCATAGTATTTTGTTGTGGCAGTCCTAGCAGACTAATACAAATGCCTAAAGCCTAGGTACGTGCAATTGATATGTCATTTTTAAGATACCTATAGATCTGTGTTCCCTTATTGCCCACTAGAGCTTGTTCTGCATTTGAACATCAGGGAAAGGGAGATGATAAATTAAACTCAACTAGAAAGAGAATACAACCTGGAAGAAAAAAGAAAAGAGTCCACTCTTTACTTGACAAAGAACAACTGAGTTAAAAAAGGAAAAATAATTGGAAGAGGGTGTGATCCCATATGAGCTCAATCTTCCTGTTTAGGAGCTTTGAGATAAAAAAATGGGATATGTGTTATTCAGGTTGAGGGGAAACATCTAGAACACATGATAACATAAAATAACATAAAATAACAAAGTCATTTTAGAAACTCTAGGGGGAAGCACCTGGATGGCTCAGTCAGTTGAGTGTCTGCCTTTCACTCAGGTCATGATCTCAGGGTCCTGGGATAGAGCCCTGGGTCTGGCTCCTTGCTCGATGTGAAGTTTGATTATCCCTCTGCCCCTCCCCCCATTTGTGCTCTCTCTCCCCCAATAAATAAATAAATAAATAAATAAATAAATAATCTTTATTGTAAAAAAAAAAGAGAGAGAGAGAAAGATAGATAGGTATAGGGATATCCAGAGCACTTTTCTCCCCCAATCCTTTTTATATCCATTGATCTACACCCATTGATCCCTGCTGGTCCTATAATTTAAAAATTCTTTCTGAAATAAAACCGTATAATTATACTTATGTGAGATACTTAGAACAGTCAAATTCATAGAGACAGTAGATGATTTCTAGGAGCTGAGGGAAGGGGAGGGGATGAGGAGTTACAGTTTAATGGATACCCAAATCAATCTACAGATTCAGTGCAATCCATAACAAAATCCCAAAAGCATCTTTCAAATAGAATAATTCTACAACTTGTATGGAACCACCAAAAACCCTGAATAGCCAAAGCAATTTTGAGAAATAAGAACAAAACTGGATATACTGTAATCTCTGATTTCAAATTATATTACAAATCCATAGTAATTTAAATAGTACAGTATTGGCTTAAAAATAGACACATAGATCAATGGAATAGAACAGAAATCTCCAAATAAACGCATACATATATAGTCAATTAATTTATGCCAAAGGATCCCAGACTATACAATAGGGAAAGGATAGTCTTTACAATAAATGTTGTTAGGAAAACTGGACAGCTACATGCAAAAGAATGAAACTTGACCACTGTCTTACATCATACACACAAAATAACCCAAAATGGATTAAAGATTTAAACATAAGACCTGCAAACAAAAAACTTCTACAAGAAAACAGGTGGTAAGCTCCTTAATGTAGGTATTGGAGATGATTTTTTTAAAGTTGACACCAAAAGTAAAAGCAAGAAAAACAAAAATAAATAAATGGGAGACTACAACATAATAAAAAGCTTCTGCTCAGTAAAAGAAACCACTGACAAAATGAAAAGGCAACCTACTAACCAGGAGAAAATATTTGTTAATCATATCTGATAAAAAATATAAAGAACTCACACAACTCAGTAGCAAAAAAACAATCCAATTTAAAAATGGGAAGAATATCTGAATAGATATTTTTTCCAAAGACATATAGATACCCAAAGGTGGTCAAAATCACTAATCACAGCAAAATGCAAATCAAAATTACAATGAGGTATCACTTTCTACCTGCCAGAACGGTTATTAAAAAGATAAGAAATAACAAGTGTTGGGGAGGATGTGGAGAAAAAGGAACCCTTGTGCATATATTACTCCAGCCACTATGGAAAATGGTATGGAATTCTGACAAAATATAAAAAATAAAACTACCATATGATTCAGCAATTCCCCTTTTGGGTGTTTATCTCAAGAAAATGAAAATACTAACTCAAAAAGATGTACATATCCCCACGTTCATTGCAGCACTACTTACAATAGCCAAAATACAGAAACAACCTAAGTGACCACTGAGGGATGAATGGATAAAGAAATTCTGAGATACATACACATATGCATGCACGCACATAAACACACACAGGAATATTATTCATCCATAAAAAAGAATGAAATCTTGCCATTTGTGACAACATGGATGGATCTAGAGGGCATTAAGCTAAGTGAAATAAGTCAGACAAAGACAAATACTGTATGATATCTATGGAGAATCTTAAAAAGAAAAAAAGCTAAGCTCACTGATACAAAGAACAGATTGGTCATTGTCAGAGGCAGGGAGTGAGGAAAGGGAGAAATGCATAAAGGCGGTATAAGTTTATTAAAGAGAAGAAGAAAAAAATTCCACAAACACCTGATTTTAGTGTGTTGTATATTCTCTGATACACTGACCCATGGGATTTTAATATGGTCCAAAAAGTTCTAATTAAAATAAAAATACTATCTTAATATTATGAAAGTATTATAAAGGTAATACTTGATCATTGTAAAAAGCAGAAAACAAAAAGACAAATAAAAGCAATACATTTAATCAATCATAAATTCTATGCCCAGAGAGGACCTATATCAATATTTTTTAAATAAATGCTTTATTTATTGAAGCATAATATCTATTAAAAAAGGGAAAAATGAATAATTATATCCATAATTAAAAGACAGAATTTTCTTTTTTTTTTCTTTTTAAATTTTATTTATTTATCTGACAGACAGAGTTCACAAGTAGGCAGAGAGGCAGGCAGAGAGAGAGAGGGAAGCAGGCTCCCTGCTGAGCAGAGACCCCGATGCGGGGCTCGATCCCAGGACCCTGGGATCACGACCTGAGCCGAAGGCAGAGGCTTTAACCCACTGAGCCGCCCAGGCGCCCCAAAAGACAGAATTTTCTTAACATATCCATGATCAAGAGATAAAAAAAGTAGTTGACAGGGTTGGGGAATGGGAGAAATAGGTAGAGATTGGTAAGGGATAAAGTTTCAGCCATAAGATGAGTAAGGTCTGAAAATCTAATGTAAAACATGATGTCCATGATTGATAACACTAGATTGCATACATGAAGTTTGCTAAGAGAGTAGAACTTAAATGTTCTCACATAGATAAATAAATAAAGAAATAAATAAATGGTGGACTGGTAGGATTGTGGGATATTTAGAGTGTGCATCCTGGTGATTGGTGTATGTATGCATTGAAAAAGGATATGAAAATTAACTACATGGGAGCAATTCTTTCAAAATGTATGTGTATCAGGTCACTGCAATGCACACTTTGTACATCTTATAGATTTGTCAATAAAAAAAGGCTTAAGACAGTAAACTTCATGTTATTTGTATTTTACCACAATAAAAAAAAAACAATTTCTTCCTGCCTTTTCCCCTTGTTTTCTTGGGTGATATTTAAGTCTTATCAATCATTCACAGCCTACATGAATGAATCACTATAACCTTATATTAGGGCAGGGGAACCCAGAAAGGTTCTATTATATTTTCAGAGGAGATAGGGGAAAATGTAAGGGGAAAGATGAGAAGGAGGAGAAAAGAAAATGAAAGAATGCCACGGAGAAGGGGGAGAGGGCACAGGGCTGGGATGCTCACGGCTGCCCTGATTTTGTTACATTTATTCAACACATCATTATTGAATATTTTACATGTGCTTGACACTCTTCTAGGCTCTAGAAAAACATCAGTGAATAAAACAGACATACATGCCTGCACTTGAGGAGCTTAGGTTCTACTAAGAGGAGACTGACAAGTGTACTATGCTAGTTAGTATCCTGAAGGCGATAAGAGAAGAAAAAGAGAAAGATAAGGAAGATCAGGTAGATGGGTAGGGTGATCAAGACAATCTTAAATGGAGCAGTCAGAGGAAATCCCCCTGAGAAGACAACATCTGAGGACAGCACTGAGAAGTTTTCTTATATTAGGTAAATTGTTAAAATCAGGAGAACTATCTGTGGGGTGAGACTGGCTGTTTTGTGTCAGAGGCCAATTCTGGTATTCATTTAAAACAATAGCAATATTGCCACTAATCACTTGTCATGGGGGAACAGGCAAGCTTTTCTACAAACTGGTGTGAATACGTCAGGTGTCCTTCCTCAGAACCCATGGGCAGGAGTGAGGCACTGGACTTCGAGGTCTGGCCCTCAGGAGATAAAAAACTAAATTAGTCAAAGGAAGAAGAATGACCAGCCACACCACTGCCTGCTTTGTGAGAGCCGTTGTTGTCAGAATTAAAAAAAAATAAAAACAAAAAAAAGGAAAAGCAAAGACAAATAACTGGGTGTCTAGCTAGCCAGGAGTGTGACATGCTTCTCTTGGGCTGCGCTTTTCCCTCCAGACAGACACTACGTGCCATTCTGTCTCAGCAGACACCGCCACGTGAGCGGAGCTGGCTGTGAGCTGCCGGGCTCTGTGGCTCTCAGAGCCTTGGCAGACAAAGGGCAGAATTGGTTTCGAGGGCGGCAGCAGATGCAGGAGGGCTCTGGCTGAGGACACCAGAGCGCAGCACTGTCTGTAATCAGCCCCAGGTCTGGCAGTTGGAGGGGAAGGCACAGTACAGAGCAGGGGGGCCCAGCTGTGGCAGCCATCTGAGGGTGGCCACCCCTGCCCAGCAGCTCACAGATGTGAACAGGTCCTCTCTCCACCCGTCTGTGCCCGTTCTGGGCTCCACATTACTGGCCACTAACAAACAAGAAATCAATACCCACATCAGCTTCATGACTTTGGAGTTCTGGAAAGCAATTTAGTTCCAGGAAATCTGAATGGTTTTGTGCCTGTGAATGCCAGTTACAGAGTCACCGTACACACAGACTAAGAGGGTAAGAAGCAGGTCCTGGCAGAGTCAAGTCCAGAGGAATCAGAGTGCCCACTGAAGCAAATGTCAGCTTTGTGCCAGCGTGGAAATGTGAGCCAAAGGCCTGCCCAGTGTTAGTAACCTGAGATAGTGACCTAGAGTGGAGGTAAGTTAGAACCCTGCTCTGAAGTCTAAGCACTCAACAGTGAATCCAGAGGAGAGGGGAGGAGGGAGCAGAACTGAAGGAGGGGAAGGAGCAGAAGAGGGAGGGGCAGGAGAGGGAGTTCTGTATTTCCAGACTTGGGGGGATAAATCAGAAACGGCACTCCCAAAATTGTCAATAATGGTTAATTTGGGGGGAAGGGGAGAGATTAGATGGACAGAAGGAACTGTTTTCATTTGCTATTTTGTACAATTCAAAAAGTAGCAGGAATATGGGTAATTTCTGTTCAGTGTTTTTCAAAGAAAGCAATACATACATATATACATACATACATACAAACACTCATATACACATTCCTGTATCTTCCTAATCATTAAGTGGTATGTTAGTTACGTTTCTAAGTTTTAGGCCTATACTTGTAGCTCAAAGTTTGGTTTCCATTTTTAAATCAAGCTTAATTCCTCTCTCCAAATAAACACCGAACTAGGCATTTAACTGGAATAGTTCGATTGGAATAGTAACAGAGTCAGAGGAGGCAGCCAGGAACCCATGAAGGCAGGGAGCAAGAGAAGCCATCTGGGAGCACAGGCAGGGAAAGTGAAGAGAAGGAGGGAGAGGGCTGGGAAAACCTAAGACCAACACTGTTACTATCTCTTCCACTCCTTTGAAGGCTAGTCATACCTGCTAAAGATCCGTAACCAAACCTGCAGGTAGAACATGATGGCCTATCTGGTTCCTAGAGACCCATGTCTGTCACTTAAAATGACTTCATGTGAGGGACAGAAGGACAGCCTAATGGACATAGTTTCATCGCTGTATCTTTGTGGAGCATCTAGTGTGTGCTTACTTCTGTACAAGACACTGCATGGAAGCAAAGATAATAAATAAGGAAATTCCTGCCCTTACAGTTTATTTATAAAAAGGAGTACTCAAGTAATATTACTGATAATCATGTTAGTAACTTGAAATTGGCCCTAGGAGAAATGTTTACAACCATGGAAATTGGCAAATGCTACTAATCAGAGCTTGAGCTGTTTTGTTGATTATTGAGACATTAGAAAGTTAAGGAGAAAGTGTTAGTGATATAGTTAAACTTAAAAGTATGGCATATCTGTAGCCATCGCACTGTGAATAGCAGAACGAAACTGAGGAAACCTTCTAAAAACTTCTTCCAGTATTTGAAAATAATTATACAATTAAGCACAAAAGTCACCCATCTTATTGACAAATGAAGTTCCAACATACATCTCAGCAGATTCCCTATCGTCCAACTTAACTGTTACTGTAAAATGGGAGTGGCAAACATCAGCCTCCAGGCCAAATCCAGATTGCGTTGGGATTGTATGTATACAGCTTGAGAGCTAAGAACGGTTGTTGTTGTTTTTTCTGAAAATTAAGTTTAAAGAAAAAAAAAGACTATTTCATGACACACAGAATGATTAGAAATTTGAATTTCAGTATTCACACAGAAGGTTTTATTGGAGCACCACTACGTTCGTTCATTGCGTATTGTCTAGGCTGCTTTCATGTTCCAGTGGCAGAGTTCAGTAGTTGTGACAGAGAATGTGTGCCCTGAAAAGCCTAAAAGATTTACTGTCTGGCCCTTCACAGAAAAAGTTTGCCAACCACTGCTATAAAATGAAAATATCAATAAATATTCATGTCAGAACTACATTTAGAGAGCCAGTTGTTAAACATTTACCAGGATACCACTGGGCCAAATAGTCAATAATCTAAAGATGGTAAGACAGGTCTTCAGGGGAGCAGGGAGGAGAGAAGCATGCGTGCGGACTGCAGGAATATGGGCTTCTGCATCTATCTGGAACCAGCTGATGGCTCCATCTTTTCTCCCTCTCCTGTACATCCCCATTTACCTCATTCCCCAAGCAGCATGCGAAATCTGCAAGGCTTGGAACCAAAGGGTTCACTCATTTGCTCAGCATCAGGGATAAAGAGGACCCAATCACGGGCACTAAGCTCTTCTACCATACCTGGTAGCACATTTGGATGGAAAGATTTGCTCCCATTTTAGTTCCATATTCCAAACAAAGGTGCTTTTTAGCTAGCAGGGGGCTTAACATCCTGTTTCCCAATGTAACGATTTTCATAACTTATGCTTCTATTGTTCTTGGATTAATACTGACCACATTTGAACAGGCAAATGGGTAACCAATTAGCTTGAATTCTTTACAGTCAGGATTTGCTGTGTGTCTTGATATGCCTTTCTTAATCTTCCCTTTGAAACATGTTTTCTCATTTAGGCCAGAAGTAAATAGCACAAGTAACAGGGTGGTTTTCTCCCCCCTTCCTCTTTTCTCTCTCCTTGAAAAATAATGCTGAAGGAATTGTTTTGCAGTTGAAAATTAATGTAACCTATTATGTCCAGGAAATTTCTTCAATATATTACTTGCCAAGCCCCTCGGCCGTTGTGAAGAAAATAATTTTAATTTATCTCATTTTTCACCGCTGAGTCAATGATTGTTTAACCTAAAATGCCATTGTGACTAAGTGCTCAAACCCCATGGTCCTTGGCTATTTTGCGGGGACTCAGCTATTACATCCATGAGCCGGGCCTTAGAAGCACCAAAATTGTCATATTAAAAGGGCCGCTGTCAACTTGCTTTTGTTTTTATTGTTTTTAATTTCTGCTTTTCCATTTTCTCTGCTATTTATAATGTTCTCTTTAAAAGTTCAAAAATAACATCTCTCTCCTTAGCCTCCTGGTTATTTTCTATCAGTGAACGTTTCTTTTCCAGGTTCCAGTGCCTTTCCTAGGGCACAGAGCAATGTCATCAGCTTGGGTTAATTTGGCTGCTGTGACTACCATTCCCCTTGTGATTCCTATGCAGTTTTACCCACTAAAGTCAGACTAGCATCCCAAGGGAATACAGTCCTATGGTGATCACAAAGAAAAGTCCTTGGAATCATCATAAATTTTGCCAGAAGGTTCCACATCAAAAAAAAGTCCATCGAAGTTTTCAAATCCTCTTAAGGTGAGACTACCACCTACTTACTTTTACCATGTTTACCTTTCTAGAGAAAAGCAAATTTGCTATCACTTTACATATTCTATTAGAGACCTTTTCTTTGTGCTTGCCTACCCATGTTGTAGCAACAGGGTTATGTCTCAATCTAGGTTCCCCAGAGAGCAGAGGCTGAGATGAAGGCTTGTGTGTAATTATGTTATTTGAGGTATACAGACTCGGGAAAAAAAAATAAGTAAAGGATCAGGAACAATAGAAGACAGATGTGAAAATAAAGAGTCAAATACAAGGATGCATTACCAGGTGGTCACTGATGTAGACGACAGCTTGCTCGGTTCTGTGAATGTGTATTTCAGGACCCTCTCTGTGGGGTCAGAGAGGAGGAATTTTCTAACAGTTCTGGACCTATACTGGTCATAGTTTATCCTGTGGGTTCTTTTTTTTTTTTTTTTTTTTTAAGATTTTATTTATTTATTTGTCAGAGAGAGAGAGGGAGAGAGAGCAAGCACAGGCAGACAGAATGGCAGGCAGAGGCAGAGGGAGAAGCAGGCTCCCTGATGAGCAAGGAGCCCGATGTGGGACTCGATCCCAGGACGCTGGGATCATGACCTGAGCCGAAGGCAGCTGCTTAACCAACTGAGCCACCCAGGTGTCCCTATCCTGTGGGTTCTTACCCTAACTTCCCTGCACTTCTGGCATATGCATGCCTAGACTCCAAGCTGAGTGTGTTTCTGTGGCTTCCCACATCTCGTCAACAAAGACATTCTGGGGCCGGAGGCACAGGCCTGAAATCGGATGGTCAGGCTGTACCTGCAGGAACTTTCTTGAAGATGGCAGAACTAGTCCCCACAGTAGTGGCCAGAAAAAGAGACAGATAGGGCAGAGATATTCTGAAATGGTGAATAAGAGGTATCTAAGTACTTAAAGTTAGGGAAGGTATGTTTGTCCATATTTTACAGAAACAAAAACAAAAACAAAAACAAAACAGGGTTCCAGAGGACTGAAGCTGTTTTTGTGCAGGGATAATTACTGAGAGCTTCCTGGCTCCAGTCAGCTCACATTCGTTTAGGCCACAATGAATATATCAGCATCTGTGCTTGCTGGTGGCAGGTCACAAGCATTTCCTTCCAGCCTACATAACATTTCTGAACCTGGAGGAAGATCTCCCTGTGTCATTCTGAAAGTCAAGAGGACGTTTGACTCTAAGTCACCCGAAGACTACATGTACTAGCCACAGCCTATAAAGAAATACATTGATGTCTTTACTAGCGAAGATTCTTCCTAAGCAATAGGAGGTAAGGAAGTTCCCATATTTTGGAAAAGGTCATTTACTTATTCAAGCCACTGGGGGGACTACTGATAAATTGATACTTGATTTCTGTGCAATGTTTCTTTGTGGCTCAAGTCTGCTTCTAAGGCTTGAAGAAACCTATTTTATTTACTGGAAGTGGGTATTCAATCAGCCAATATTTAGTTAAGCACACACTGTACTCAAGGTATTAAGACAGGTGTTCTGAGAAATAACATGGTACTAAACCGTAATCTTTCCCTCGGAGGGTTTTTAATCTAATGAAATAACAAGGAACATAAAGCATGACTGCTGTTGACTGTAGAAAGCATTCTAGTTAGAGGTAGTAAGTGCTATGGGAACTTGAATAGAGTAAATGGCTCTGACTTCAGTACATAAGAAAGCTTAAGAAGAATGTGGCACATACATTTGGCCATGAAGGATGAGTGGTACTTCAAGTGTATGGGGGCTGTGAGGGATTGATATCACCACACACGAGGACCTCTGTAATTGCATAAATGTAAGTAGACAAATTAGAGCATGGGGTGGGTGCAGGGGTAAAGACAAGACTGATATAGGGGTGGAGAAATAGCAAACTATGAGCAAGATGGAATTGTTTTTCTGGGGCTGGCCCAAGAAAAGCTTGAATGAGTGTTTCTTAAAACTTTTGGGGAGAGGTTGTTTGTTTTTTTTAAACCAACATTGGGATTTTATACCAATAAAAATGGGGGGGGGAGGAAAATTTTTCATGGCATTTTAGAGTTAGGGGGAGGGAAGTTAAGGATAATACCTAGATCCTTTTTGTCTGATGCCTTCTGATCAGAATAAGTGGCTAGAGGGAATATATACCTGGGAATGCTCCTAACTACCTCCCCACCACATGGGAACATTCTACTCAGGCTCACTGTCCCTAAGCCAGCTCAGGTGCTCCAGTTCCAAGACTTCTGGCAGGGACGTCCCCATGAATATCTCCTATGCAGTTAAGAATTTAAGGAACAGCGCTTCTTTTTAGCAACTTATGGAAAGAACCAAATTCAAATGTAGATTTCCAGGACTACTATAGGTCTTTCCATTCCACCCAAAGGGACTTTTGACCTTCTTCACCTCTGCCAGCTGCTGGGATCCTAAGGTTGAGCAACCGGGAAGCAAGTTGACCTTTCTTTGTAGGGAGAGCTCTCCTTAAAAACACCAGAAAAAAAGTTTAGCAAAATTTTATCTAACTACTGAACAAATACTTCAATCTTTTAACTTCATGAAAATTCTTCAACCAGTACCAGTTTGCTATCCAGAGAAATCAATCCAATTTCTCTGCATGTCACTAAGCTAGAGCTCAACTCCCTCCATATTATTGCCACTGCCATATTTCTCTGTGTCTTTCAACTTTTCTCTTCCCTTCACTTTCTCCATGCCCATCTCTTGAAATCTCCTTGCTTTGTAAGCAAACATTCCTCCATTCTCAGCCTCATCACAAAATGTTGTTTTCTCTTATACTCTCTGGAATTACAATGGGATTGTCACAATCCTAGATGTTCCTGGAGGTCCTGATTCATTGGTCTAGGGTTTGGAAAATGCATCTCTGGATTGGTCAAATCCCAAACACAGCTGTTCATTTTCCCTTGCATCATAATCTCTGCAAGGGTCCCATTGTTCTGTCCTGGCCATTCTTCTATTCTTATGAAAAAGAAATCCTCTTTTAAGATTCCATTCATATGACTATACAACCTTTTTGGTGTTCTCTGTAGAAGGCTGAGGTATTTATTCACATTTGGTGAAGACTTGGCAACCTAGTTCAGTCTTCTCCAGTCCCCTATCTTCTGTTATGGTGAACGACTAAAACACCCTTGCAGTAGATCTGATGGAGGCTTGTGCCTTTATAGCTCTTTTTATGTCATAAACTCCAAGGTCCCTCACCTCAGATACATGTCTTCCTAGTCTCTCCAAGATAATCAAGTGTGGGCCATGGACTCTGAACAGTACTGAGAATATTAGTGAGTATCAGAGACTCAGGAAGAAGTTGATCAAAAGGATTAATGATACCTGTGGTTTTTAAGACCACAAACAATATGATAAAGTAACAAAGACTCTCCCCACCCTGAAAGTGACTATTAGACAAAACTAAAAACTCCAGGTGAAAGAAGAGCAGGAAGAAAAGCAAAACCTTGAAGAAACACTGGAGTTAATTAGTACAAGGACCTTGTTCCTGCAGCCTTGGGCTGGATTTGCCTGCCAATGTGAGAGGGAAGACAGACAGGGCACTTCAGAAATGCACTCTCACAGCTACACCTGGAACTTTTGCGTTGGCCTGCATGGCTCTGCCCCTGAGGTCTTACAGCTCTACACCCCAGGTCCTCATCACAAACCCCCAACTTTCCCTTTCATCACTTACTCTCACTTTAACTGTGCTTCACCTGAGTGAACCCAACAGCCTCTTACTCCTCCTATTTCCTCCTATACTCATGGCTTCATTTTTCATTTCCTTGCCTGCTGAGCCCAGAAGAAATGAGGAGTAACTTTAACCAATTCGTTGCCAGCCCTTCAATTCCTTTTCCTTCTGCAAAACCCAAACCTCGAGTCAGTTCAACCATCGGCCTACACAGGGACTATTGGAGAGCTGCTGGAGGAAATTCTATTATTGTACAAAAATTATAACACTGTAACAATGGTCATTTGGGAGGGGTGGGAGAAGACAATAAGCAAGTTAACTATAGGTTACATACATAAAGCATTTCCTATCTCAAGAATCCAAGCTAGTCTCTCTGGGAATAAATATAGTGAAATCTAGAAGGCAAGAGGCAGGACCTGGAGAGTGGGAGGGAAGAGTTAAGAGTCAACAATCAACTACTCTGAGTCATAAAATCAGAAAGGCATTGAACATTTAGAAGGAGAACTGGCCCCATAAAGAAAACAATGCCTCTTAGTAAGCATATTATCTGCAACAAAGCAAAACAAATTTTCAAGCATCTTATTGAAACTGCTGGGGAGGGAAATCATGAAAAGTTTCTATTAAGCAAGGGATAGAGAATGGAAATTAATAACACAATGCCCGTTATTACTAATTTAAGATGTATAGAATGCCACTGATATGACCTTTATTTATGGCAATGTTGTTTTTACTTTGTTTGAAGCAGTATAGCATAGTTGGGAAGCAGAAGAGCATGGTGGTTGAAAGCCTGGGCTTCACAGCTACACAGCCTGGGTTGCACACTCAGCTCTGCAGTTCATTAACTGTTTAAGCCCTGGGACCTTCCTTAATCTCCCTAGACCTCAGTTTTCTCATTTAAGACTGGAACCTGTAGGGGGCGCCTGGGTAGCTCAGTGGGTTAAATGTCTGCCTTCAGCTTAGGTCATGATCTGGGGATCTTGGGGTGGAGCCCCAAGTCAGGTTCCCTGCTTCTTCCTCTCCCTCTGCCCTCTGTGTCTTGCTCCCTCTCTCTCACAAGTAAATAAATAAAATCTAAAAAAAAAAAAAAAAAAAAAAAAAGACTAAGAACCTCTATTATGATTTCTTGGTATTTGTATTGAGTCTACTATGTGTCTTGTAAGTTCTAAGGACTTTAAAAATTCTAACATATCTAATTCTCATAGCAGCCCTATTAGTTCTATTATTACAACAGCTCTACTATTTCACAGATGAGCTTGAGGCACAAGAGATCAAATAACTTGCACAAGGTCACACAGCTACAGAATGGCAGAGTCACACTTATGTTTCAAATCCAGGTAGTAAGACTCCACTGCTCTTACTTGCTCTGCCTCCTGTAGAGGTCCACCTCCCTGCTCAAAGGGCTGTTGGAGAGGAAGGTATTAAATGAGTTCACTACTCATCTCCTGTTATCCAACGATCACTGTACCTCTCCTTTATCTTCTTAACACCTTCAGCATGGGCAGTGACTCTGAGTAGAACTATCCTGTAATGCTCATCTGAAAAGTTTATTGGGAAAATGAATGGGTGCAGGGAGGCAGGTGTGGTGAAAGGTGTGGTATTAATTCATATGTGATAAATCATAAATGTAGTTTTAATTGAGAATAAAGAGCAAGTGGAGACAAAAAGGACTTAAAAACCAAGAGGCTGAGGGAGTAATTAATGGAGAAAGGTCCCAAAGGAAGCTGAAAATGTTGATTTAAGAATATACAAAAAAGTAGGTAGGGCTCAGCCTGTGGAGGTCTGAGAGCACCAAAGATGTGAAAAAAACATAGATAAGTTTGGAGAAGAATGGAAGGTAAATTGAATTATTTCACTCCTATTCACCTTTCATTACTCAGTAAATATTTGTTGAGCCAATGAATAACTTGTATGCTCCTGAAAGGAAAGACTATGCCTTTTAACTTCTCAAGTATCCTGAACATAGATTTGACACTTAATTAGTACCTTTGGATAAGGCTGCTGCTGGTTCTATAAATTGTTTCAGCCTAAACAATTAATTCAGTTGATTCCTTTAAAAACCATACTGACCCACAATCTTTAAACACAAAACGATAGAGCCAGAAGGATCCTTGGAGACCCTCTAATAAGGTAGGCACAAATAAGTGATTGTGTCTGCAGACTGTTTTGTTTGTTCTGTAGCCTCTTGTGTTATAAGGTTTTGAAATAGTTTCCACATTCAAAAAAATGAGAGCTTTCCTATGAAAATCTGTACTTCCTGCCTCTGTTGAGAAATTATATATATTTTTTCCCCCTGGCAAGACTAGCTTGCATTCTTGAATGGCAGCAATGACCTGAAGCTAAGGGAGAACTACCCTTCTATACAGAGTGATTTCCAGTTTCCTGAATCTCTTCTAAATCCTACACTGTTTTTTGATCACTCTCCTCCTTTCTTCTAAATCTTATAGGCATTCGAGTTTGTGGCATTCACAAGGAAACTGAGACACAAGCAAGTGACGAAATACAGCTCAAACTTGGGCTTTCCTATTCATTATTTTTTTTAAAAGATTTATTTATTTATTTGACAGAAAGAGACACAGTGAGAGAGGGAATGCAAGCAGGAGGAGAAGGAGAGGGAGAAACAGGGTCCTGGCAGAGCAGGGAGCCCTACGTGGGATTCGATCCCAGGACCCTGGGATCATGACCCGAGCCAAAGGCAGTTGCTTAATGACTGAGCCACCCAGGCACCCCCTATTCATTATTGGCACTCTCCCATAGTTGATCCATTCCCTGATTTCTTTTGGGGATAATATTATAGTGTGGCGATTCCATTAGTCCTGACTGACATGCACAAGCCAGGGAATGTAAAAGAATCATAATCTAAAAGGAAATCTTTGATTATACAATGCATTAGTCAGATCCACACTTAGATTACCATGATCAGTTCTGGTCATCACATTATAAAATAAAATATTGAAACACTTGACAATGCAAAGAGAAAGAGATGAGTTTGATCTTCTGCTGTGATTATATTGTATTAATGACTTCCTATCATATTACTGGTTTTTGTACCCTATTAGAAAAAATAAAATGTGCTAATATAATGGGAAGGGAGCTAAGAGAGGAGCCATGTTACTTTTCTAAATATTTTGAAAGCTAATAAAATGCTCTCCCCCCCCACCTTAAAGTAGGTACTGCTTTCCTAATCAGGGTGAAATGATTTATTAATCAATAAGATTGTAAGTTAGGGAATTATTTATTCAATAGACCAGACACAATTATATCACTCAAAAATTAAGCTGAAGGCAAAAAAAAAAAAAAAAAAAAAGTAATAAAGGAGCTAGTATACTCTTCCAATTGAACATTGTGCCCAGGATATAATTTCAGATAATAACATAGTGTAGGGAGTAACATAGTTACCAAAGACACTAATTCTCTTCACAAAGAAGGAAATTTTGAAGTATGACAAGGACTCTTGGTATCACCCAAAATTTGCTGCTTTTCCCAGCTCACTAACTGCTGATTGGGATGGTGAATTTAAAATGAGATTCAGATTTTTTAAATCTTAGGTCTTTTGGCACAAAATGAAAAGGTTTAAGCACTGGCCATTGGGCAGATCTAGTATGATTTTGCCCTCTATTCTATTCTAAATAACACATTTAAGTTTAGGCATTTGCAGATACCAATTATAGATACTATTAACCCCTCTTAAAGAAAGATGAATGTTAATTCACTTACTTTTATGTCTCAGTCCTGTGCTATCCCCTCCTTAGAAGTAAGGATGTTGATAATTTCTAGTCTTTAGATTAGGTGTCCGGTTCAATGTTTCTATTTTATATTTAAAAACATACAAAAAACATATGAAAGTTGCATAAATACTTTTTCTATATAAATTATATATAATGAAACTTAGGGACTTCCAGTGTCTGCTCAAAGATATAAAGAATGGGAAAGAACATCACTCACACACAGAAAAAGAAAAGGTGAACCACAAATGAATGACTTTTCCTAAACATACCAGAAAACAGTTCACAGGTCAAACAACTAACCAAAATTATGAAGAGAGACAGGAATTTTTAAGGAGAAGTAAGACCCATCCTCAGTGGGAAAAAACTGAGAGCTATTTTTCTAAGATCAGAAACAAGACAGGGATATCCACTCACTTCCATTTTTGACATAGGACTGCAAGTCCCAGCCACAGCAATCAGACAACAAAAAGAAACAGAAGTATCCAAATGGGCAAGGAAGAAATCAAACCTTCACTCTTTGCAGATGACATGATATTCTCTGTAGAAAACCTGAAAGATTCCACCAAAAAATTACTAGAACTGATAACATGAATACAGTAAAGTCTCAGGATGCAAAAACAACATACAGAAATGGGTTGCATTTCCATACACTAGTAATGAAGCAGCAGGAAGAGAAGTCAAGGAATCAATCCCATTTACAATTGCACTCACAACTATAAGACACCCAGGAATAAACTTAACCAAAGAGGTAAAAGGCCTGTACTCTGAAAACTATAAAACATTTATGAAATAAATTGAAGACGACACAAAGAAATGGAAAAAACCTTCCATGCTCATGGATTGGAAGAACAAAAATATTGTTAAAACGTGTATACTACCCAAAGCAATCTACGCATTTAATGCAATCCTTATCATTTTTCACAGAGCTAGAACAAACAATCCTCGAATTTGCATGGAACCATAAAAGACTCAATCGTCAAAGCAATTCTGAAAAAGAAAAACAAAATGAAAGACATCACAATTCTGGCTTTCAAGTTATATTACAAAGCTGTAATCATCAAGGCAATACAGTACTGGCACAAAAACAGACACATAAATCAATGGAACAGAATAGAAAATCCAGAAATGGACCCACAACTCTATGGTCAACTAATCTCTGACAAAGCAGGAAAGAATATTCAATGGAAAAAAAGACAGTTTCTTCAACAAATGGTGTTGGGAAAACTGGACAGCCACATGCAGAAGAATGAAAATGGACCACTTTGTTACACCACACACAAAAAAAGACACAACATGGATGAAAGACCTAAATGTGAGACAGGAAACCATCAAAATCCTACAGGAGAACACAGGCAGTAAACTCTCTGACCTCAGCCATAGCATCTTCTTAATAGACACATTGCTGGAGGCAAGGGAAACAAATGCAAAAATGAACTATTGGGACTTCATCAAGATAAAATGTTTTTGCACAGCAAAAGAAATAATCAATAAAACTAAAAGGCAACCTTTAAACTGGAGAAGATATTTGCAAATGACATATCTGATAAAAGTTTAGTATCTAAAATCTGTAAAGAACTTATCAAACTCAACACTCAAAAACCAAATAATCCAGTTAAGAAATGCGCAGAAGACACAAATAGACATTGTTCCAAAGAAGACATGCAGATGGCTAACAGGCACATGAGAAGATGCTCAGCATCACCCATCATCAGAGAAATACACATCAAACCTACAATGAGATACTGGTAGTACCTCACACCTGCCAGCTGGCTAAAATTAACAACATAGGAAATGACAGATGTTGGCAAGGATGCAGAGAAAGGGGAACCCTCCTACAGTGTTGGTGGGAATGCAAACTGGAATAGCCTCTCTGAAAAACAGTATGAAGGTTCCTCAAAAAGCTAAAAATAGACCTCCCCCATAACCCAACAATTGCACTACTATTTACCCCAAAGACAAAAGTAGTGATCCGAAGGGGCACCTGTACCCCAATGTTTACAGCAGCATTATCGACAACAGCCAACTTATGGAAAGAGCCCAAATGTCCATTGACTGAGGAATGGATAAAAAAAGAAGTGGTAGATATTATACCATTATTACCCAGCCATAAAAAAGAGTGAAATCTTGCCATTTGCAAGGACATGGATGAAACTAGAGTGTATTATGCTAAGTGAAATAGGTCAGTCAGACAAAGACAAATACCTATGATATCACTTATACATGGAATTTAAGAAACAGAAAGATAACATGGGGAAAAAAAAAGAGGCAAACCATAAAACAGACTCTTAAATATAGAGAACAAACTGAGGGTTGTTGGAGGCGAGGTGGGCGAGAGGATGAGCTAAATGGGTGATGGGCATGAAGGAGGGCACTTGTAGTGATGAGCACTGGGTCTTATATGTAAGTGATGAATCGCTAAATTCTATTCCTGAAACTAACATTACACTGTATGTTAAAACTAACTAGAATTTAAATAAAAACTTGAAACAAACAAACAAAAGAAACAGGACCCAAACATTTGCTTACCTAGAATGTAAACCACCAAATGCCATATAAACTGTTAAAAAGATTCAACTAGAAATTTTAAGATTGCTAAAGGCTGAGTGTGGGTCAGCTAAGCGTGTAAAATTCCTGATGGGTAAACACATAGGAAGGTTTGTTTGCCATCTCTCTCGGCTTTTCTTCCAGGAATTCCACCTTCCTTTCATAGGTAGGATATGAAGAATCCATAGATTCTTCATAATCCTTATGTTGCTGGATGGGAGAATGTCAAACGCCACCTACACCCAACTATCCATGAGACATTTGATTGCCCAAATGTCTCTGTAGAGGAAGAATCATAAAAAGTGTAGCCTAAAATGGGCACTGGTAGAAACACAGCCTGTAGAGATACAAAAGGCAGCTACCTGAATTATGGGGGAAAAGCTTTAATCTGAAGGCAAGTGGTGGGCAACAAAAACTGGAGCCTGACAGAAACCTACAGTCGCAGGGAAGGAAGAAAAGAGATAAGAAAAAAATCTGTTCTGGGTAGAAGCAGAAATACTTGTTTGGCACAGCATTAGAAGAGATGTGTAATGGAAAAACAGACAAAAACAAACACACAAAAACTATTAGAATTCTCTACCTAGTGCAACAATACTTCGGAAGGAAAGGAAAAATCAAGATATCTCAAAAAAGTAGGGAATTCATTGCCAAAAAAAATATTCTATGAGAAATGTTAAACTAAGTTATAAAGGCAGGTCAGAAATTGGATCTGTGTGAAGAGATGAAAAGCATCAGAAATGGAACAAAGACAAATTAGTTTTATTCCTATTTATACTCTGAAAGGTAATGGATAGTGTAAAGTAAAAAAAAAAAAAAGTCTGTTGTACATTTATAGCACATATACAAGTAAAATTGTTGATAATAATAACATGAGGAATAGGGCTGAAAGAAAAATTAGAAATAAACAGTTTTAAAGTCCTTATACTATGAGTGAACTAACTATATTATGATCTGAAAATAGATTCAGATTATTTTAAAGTCTATTTTGTAAGCCCATGGGCAACCATTAAAACTTTTTTTCCTAAATAAAGTTTAAATAATAAGTAAATAGAAATAAGTAGGATTAAAAAAAAAAAGCAAAAAGCTCAATTAATTCTGGAAAAAAGAAAAGAGAAAAAGGGAACAAATTCAAACACCTAGAAAGATGGTATCCTATAATCCAATGATGATGATAATCACCTTAAATATAAATGACCTTTAATACCAATTAAAATACAGATATTATTAAATTCTTTTAAAAAAAAGCAAGATCTAATTATATGCTTTCTATAAGAAACCCACTTAAAAGACATATATAGAGTAAAAGATAAAAGATGGAAAAATACATACAATGCAAAACACTACTGAAATGAGAAGCATCATGTTGATAAAGGGTCAGTTTTCCAAGAGGGAAAAAAAAACCTTAATGTGTATAAATAAAATTATAGACCAAGAATATCCATGTACATATGGAAATCCTCAAAAAGTATTAACAGACCAAATCTAAGAATATATGAAAAGGATGATATATCATGATCAAATACAGCTCATCCCAATCATGCAAGGTTGGTTTAACATCAGAAAATCTATCTATGTGATTCAACATATTAACATAATAAAAGAGAAAAAAATATGCTATCATCTCAGTTATTCAGAAAGGCATTTGACAATAATTAATTCTTGATAAATACTCTCAGAAAACGAGAAATAAACGAATAATTCCTCTATTTGGCATACATTTCTATGAAAAACTGGTATCTAAAATTATACTTAATGGTGATAGACTGTTTTTCTTCCACGATGAGGAAAAAATGCAAGTATGTCTATTTTTTATGCACTTCTGTGTTGGAGTTTCTATATGGCCAAGACAAATAAAACACATGTAGACTGGAAAAGAAGAAGTAAATCTATACTTATGAAATACATGATCATCTATGTCAAAAGTCCCCTTGAACTAAGGAAAAAAGTTTCTAGGACTAATCTGTGAGGTTAGCACAGTGGCAGAATTAAAAGATAATATCTGGGTGCCTGGGTGGCTCAGTCACTTGGGTGTCTGACTTCCTTTCAGGTCATGATCCCAGGGTCCTAAGACTGAGCCCAGTAAAGGGCTTCCCGTTCAGCAGTGAGTCTGCTTCTCCCTCTCCTGGTGCTCTTCCTCCCCTTGCTTGAGGTCTCTCAAGCAAGCAATAAATAAAGCAAGGTCTCTCAAGTAAGGTCTCTCAAGCAAGCAAGCAATAAATAAAATCTTTAAAAATTTTTAAAAAAAAGATAATATTCAAAGATTAATTATGATTCTATATAGTAGCAATGAATAGTCAGAAATTGAAATAAAATACAATACCACAGCATCAAAACATATATAATACTTAGGAATAAATCTTATTAAAATATATGAGATCTATACATTTTTTAATATTGTTGAAATTAAAAACTTTAATGGAATTATATATCCTATTTATGGGTCGGAAAACTCAATAGTATTAAGATACCAATTCTCTCCTAATTGATCTTTTGAGTAAATGCAATCTCAATAAAACTTTCAGTGGGCTTTTCTGAAGAAATTGGGAAACTGATTCTTAAATTCTTATAGAAATACAAAAGACCTAGACCAGCCAAAAATATCTTTGAAAAGGAAGAATACTTGAAGATGAACTCTGTTTCACAACTTATCCAAAGCTCTAAGAATCAAGGAAGTATGGTATTGGTGCAATGATAGAAAAGTAGATCAATGGGACAGAAGAGAGAGTCCAGCAAGAGACCAACACACACACACACACACACACACACACACACACACACACACACACTACTTTCAATAAAGGCACAAAGGAAATTCATAAAGAAGGAATGGTCTTTTTTTTAACAAATCAGTCTAAAACAACTAGATATCTATATGCAAAGAAAAATGAACTTTGATTCATACTTCCAAACAGATATTACACTTCTAAGATCATTGATATCAATTTGGAGCTTACAATTATACAATCTCTAGAAGAAATTTAGGGCAAAATTTGTGATCATGAACAAGGCAAATATTTCTTTGATATAACACCTAAAGCAAGATCCATTTTTTAAAAAGATAAAATAGAATTTGTAAAAAAAAAAAAACTCTTCAAAAATACTGGGAAGAAAATGAAAAGATAAGCTATAGACTGGAAGAAAATATTTGCAAACCTTATATATGAGAAATGATTTGTATCTTGAATATTGAAAGAAATCTAAAATCTATATTTTTCAAAGATTAAAACAGACATTTATGACATATGGGTGTCAAACTCATGAAAAGATGTTCAACATCATTGAAAATTTAACTACAACAAGATGCCGCTATATACATGTTAGAATGGCTAAACTGGAAAAGACCGAACATACCAAATGTTGTAAGGACCTGGAGAAATTAGAATTCACATGCACCACTTCTGGGAATCTTAACTGGTACAATCACCTTGGAAGGCAGTTTCACAATTCCTTAAAAGGTTAATCATACATGTATTATATGGTCCAGTCATTCTATTCTTATGTTTTTATGAAAGAGAAATGATTACCATGACCACACAAAGACTTATACCAAGAGTTTTCAAAATAGCTTTTTTTTCAATTTTTATTTAATTTTTTCAGTGTTCTAAGATTCATCGTTTATGCACCACACCCAGGGCTCCATGCAGTACATCCCTCCTTAATACCCATCACCAAGCTCACCCAACCCTCCACTCCTCTCCCCTTCAAAATAGCTTTTTTTTGGAAATAGCTTTAAATTGGAAAGAACTCAAATATCCATTAATAGTTGAATGCAAAAATAAACTATAGTATGCCTATAAAATGGAATACTACTCAACAATAAAACAGGAGTGAGCTATTGATACATGCAACAAGACTGATTTTTTTCAAAATGATTATGCAAAAGTAAATGATTCAGACAAAAAAGAGAACATACTGTACGATTCAACTGATTGTATGATTCAATTTGTATAAATTACATAAAATTTAATTTATCGATAGTAATAGAAAGAAGATCAGTGGTTGCCTATGGATGGTTGGGGGAAAGAAGGGTAGAAGGGACAGATTATAAAGAGTACTTGAGAAAAGTCTTGAGAGTGATGATATGCTTCTTGATCATGGTGATGGTTTCATGAGTGTACATATACTTCAAAATATTAAATTCTATGCTATAAATATGTACAGTTTACATATATTATACCTCACTAATATATTTTTAAAACTCAGTAATCTCCTGCTACCTCTATGGATGTCCTAGAAAATGGGAGAAAATATGAAATATATATCTTTATGAATATAAATTTATAATGTATACATTACATATATATGAAAAATAAAGATGATGCACTCCCCTGTTGGTTCAGAGATATTTTTGAATATACTCAGTGAGTTGGAGAAGATGGTTATAAAGTTGATAAAGGTGGTTGATATAGGAGGATCATTTGAGATTTATTATTTTTTTCTTTTCACCTGCTTCAGCCCTAGTGGACCATATAGGCCTTGCACTCATTGTCTTGAAAAAAATAGACTCAGATTCTTCCACATTGTAAAGGTCCTCTCAAATTGGATGATATTGGAGGTTCTACCAAATATAAGAACCACTTTGAACATGTCTGATAACAATATTATTTTAAAAGATTACTTTCCTCAGGAATGCTGATGAAAATATGGTGTAATAATTCTTACCAATATCACTGATCACCAATAATAATAAAGCTATTGAGGGTGCTGCTGATAATTTTAATTATGTTAGTAATGACAATAAGAGTTGTGACTTATTGGAAAGCCAGAGACGACGACTTCTTTTTTTTTTTTTAAGATTTTATTTATTTGACAGACAGAGATCACAAGTAGGCAGAGAGGCAGGCGGTGGGGGTAGGGGTGGGGGGGAAGCAGGCTTCCCACTGAGCAGAGAGCCCGATGTGGGGCTCAATCCCAGGACCCTGGGATCATGACCCGAGCTGAAGGCAGAGGCTTTAACCCACTGAGCCACCCAGGTGCCCCAGAGACTACTTCTAAGCATTTCAAATATGCCATCTGATTTTTATCTTCACAACGTGCTTCATTTGGAGATGAAGAAACCATGGTACCAAGAGATTAACATTTTGTCAAGGGGCACCCAGAGAGTTGTTTGTATCCTTGATGCCTGGTATATGGTAATTGTGTGTCAGTCAGGATATTGACAGGAAGGAGATAACATATCCAATGTACTTAATTAAGAAGAAACTATTAATAGCATTGTGGTCGGTGTTAAAGAAATCAGCTAAGGATGGTAAAACTCATAGTCTAGAAAATATGGGAAATTATTAGCTATCATAAACCCTGACAAGGAATGTCTTTGCAAAGTATAGAAAAAGCTTGGTGCCTTAAAAGAGGGAACAACTAGTAGGCATTATAATCCTAGACAGCAGCTACAGCCAGAACCAAAATGAAGCAAGGAGGGAGTCCAGGAAGGGGTGCTGGGATAAATATCCAGGTTTTTGCTGTCCTCTTAGACTGTGCTCTCCTTTGTGTTCCTCCCTTGTCAAAACCACCTAGTGGCCAGAGGGTCAGGCAGCTCAGGTGAGGAGATCTTCAGATACCACTGCCAGGCACAAAACAGAGAAGAGAAGAATGGATCTGGCAGTATCTTCTTCACTTGTAATAGGAAGCTTACCTCTTCAATAGCTTACCTCTGAATCTCAGAATCCTACGAGCCACCATTTTGTCACTATTGTGTCAATAAAATCATTCTCACATATGAAACTTAAGCTGTAATGTGTACTTCTTAAATGACACGTGAAATGGAGGAATTAATTGACTTCCAATAAAGCTGCTATAGCCACTATCCCATGTATGGTTTTAAGGCCAAGGATTATAATGACTTCCATTCTATGTCTTTTTTACTCTCAGACAGCACCTCCGTTTATTGATATTATTTACCTGATAGAATACACAAAACTTTCCATATGATCCAAGTCCTTTATGTTCCTGTGGTTTTCTGGGGAATATCCTGGGCTCTGGAAATAGCTCTTGTCCAAGTTGTGCAGTAGTAAAATGGTAAAGAGGATCAATCATGCTAATAAAATGAATTCATATCTGTCTATCCATTCCACAATATAAGAAGCCCAAGCATTGAGTAATGTGTAGAATTGTTGAGTCACTATGTTGTACAGCTGAAACTAATATAGCATTGTATGTCAACTCTACTTCAATAAAAAACAAAGAAGCCCAAAATGTCCAAAGGGTACTCTCAGATTCCAATTTAATAGAAACATGAAGATTTTCCATTTCCTGACAAAGAACTTTTTCCTTAGGCAAAAGATCCCCAAAGCCACAGGGCATACGAATTCACAGATAAAGGACCAAGTCTCCTTTAGTGAATTAATAAGTAAAGTATGAGGGGAGCTACTTCCTCTTCACACCTCTAATCCCAGAGATGTATGATATGGCAATGCAGGAAAATTCTACATGTTGCAACTTCATTCAAGTCATGTATCCTTTGGACAGTACTTGAGTCTCACAGTGTTGTTTCCCAAATTAGGCAATAACTGAATCTTCAGAAGTTCATTTCATCATTCTATCAAGCCAGATAATTCTGGGAAATGGGGCATTGTGGTAAGACAAACAGATTTCATGGACATGAGTCTGTGGCCATATTCTCCTCCCCATGAAATTAGTTCCTTGGTCTGACATGATGCTATGTGGATACTATAATGAACAATAAGATTTTCTGTAAGTCCAAAAATAGTATTGCTGACATAAGCATTGCAAACAGGAAAGACAAAGCCATATCCAGAACATACCTATTCTCATGATGAAAATGATTAGGAGAATCATTCTGCCAGCAGCTGGCTGGTCCTTTTGTGGGAATGGTGCCATGTGAGGAACTCAGCACCAGTCACTACTATTGACTCATTAACAGTCAGCAATGGTGGCATTCAAATCACCCATATAAAAGAAAATACATATTTGGGGGTCTAAGAATGAACTCCATCCCTACTGCAATTAGTGCTCTATACTTTGACCTACTGAATAAATGGAATGGTTATGGGAAAAACTGACTGACATGCTCAGGATGGATCCTTATATTCATGATTATCAAGAAATCCCTCTATAATGGACGCTCTCAGGAAGACATTTACATAGATGTTAAGTATCATTTTTTTTTCTTCCTAGTTTGCTGCGTACATCCACTTATTTCTTCTCTGGACTTCCTGATCACTAATCTTTGAAGCTTGTTCTTCCTAATTCCTGATAAGCTGATCAACTTCTCAGTCTCTGTCCATGAATGAGTATGGATCTATACCTCTAATCATCCCTTTCATAAAAAGTGGAGAATCAGATGTATTGTTTGAAGAGCTGTCCAGGGGAAGAATTTTCCTCCATCATTGTCTTTCAGAGCCACCCCTTGAGTGGACCTCTAACACAATAGCCACTCACCTGTTCTGGTGACATTATACCATGAAGATCCATCTGTTAACTAGGCTTGTGTTTTTTCCTTCTTTGTTAACTGGTTATAAAGGCCACTGGTGCAGTTGAAGAGGAGGAAGTAAAGCAGGCAGGACTGTTCTCTTCTGTTTTTCTTGGTAAAGCTCTGATCTTTTACCATAAAATGTATGTTGTTTGGTTACTATAAGAGTGGGAACTCCTAGGAGACTGGAGAAGACATTTTAACATAAAAGGGGGCTTATCTGTGAAAGTCTTTATGAATGTTTCTTTATGCTTCATAAGACAAGTAAGAATTCCTTTGTTACTAAAATCCATATTAGCCTTTGAATTCATTATATTATTTCAAAGTTTTATAAAGGTTAGAAATAGACAGTGAACCTCAGAAACATAATAGAGATCACAGCCCTGAAAGTATCAATGCTCTATTTTTACTAATATATGAGAAGAGCTAGACATAGATATAGGTAATAGCACTGAGAGGACAGTGAGTCCAAGGAGGTAAACTTTTCCCCAATCAGGAGTTTGGAAACACAATATTCTGAAAAATGAGTTTGTACTTCTAGTGGATGCGTGGGCTAAGCAGACCTAATATTGATTGGATCTTCATTGTCATGGACTTCCAATGATTCTTTAGAAATGCTCATGACTTCTACAGAGGCTCAACAAGGTCATTTTTATAACTGATATTTAAAATTATTTATGATCCTGAATAAAGCATTTTAATAAAAATTTAAACAAGGTTATTTGAATATAGATTTAAAGAGTTGAACACAGAATCAAACTTATTCTGTGCATTGCAAAAAGTGGTGAGATATAACAGCACTTCATTGTATTGTTAGTTCATTTTCAAAAACCTTATTTAAATGTCCATATGGAAAATATCATGTCCAGAATACACTCCAAACTTCTTTACTGAGTGGAAATGTAGTGGTTAAAAATTTCAATCATTATAAAAATCATATGACTCTTCATGAGCATAACACTACATTATAATACTGTAGAAAATATTTATATTTTCACCTGCAGGATAATTTTAGTAAGCTACATATCCATTTGGTTCAAATGTCTGAATTTTATTTCTGGCAATATTTCTATCATTGGTTATGAGCTACAGAGACCCAGGACTATGTTGGTTCTAAACTTGCACTCTACTTTTCTGGAAATAGACATCCAGCAACTATGATCATAGTGATGTTGTACTCAGTGACTTCATTTCACGAGTAAGGCTAAACTGCTAATGAGACCAAGTTGAGACCATATCATCTTATCAGCCCTTTTTAGCTAAAAAGAACTCTTGATAGTAAGAAAGGCAATGCATGAGTATGTATGTATGTATGTACCATTCACCAATGAATTTGTCCAACAAGCATTTACTGAACATCTATTATTTTTGAGAAGAATTATAACATAGTATATTCACATTGGTGACTGTGGAATTTCATTTTGGAGGAAATTAGGGATAATAACATGGTGGAGACAGTGCTGCATGTCTTTCTGTAAGTAAACTTTTTATGGGAACAACAGAAATTATCCTAAATCTCTAGCACAACAACTCCCTATTTATAATTTGCTGCACATCAGTTAAGATTAACTACACTACATAGCATTGTCAGTAATGGCATCTATATTGCAATAGAGCTCAAGTTTCCCCCTAAGCTCTATTAACCCAATCATACATCCAAGAAATACAATATATTGAATGTTTATAATCTGTTTTTATAAACATAAATTTATTCCTGTGTGGAAAGCTCCCCAGCATGTGAATTCAATTTCTAGTGCAATTTGGAGTTCAAAACTTTTCTTTATGAAAATTGCATTTGCAATTTTTCTATCTTTCTTGACTAAGTTATATTGGAAAAAAATTAACCATTTCTGGGTACCTCAATGTCATTGTCATGAATATTAGTTAGCCATACTCTGAAAGAATAATGCTCCCAGTAATTTCATGCTTTCCAAGGAAAAGCTCTGAATTACGGTTTTCCTGCCTCCATTGTCTTCTCCTATATCATTAGTTCAATTTTTTTTCTTTTCTTTTTTTTTTCTTTTTAATATTGTGAATCTCTATCTGGCCATTCTGCCTGTAGCCTGTACCTCTTAAAACACTGAAAATTTCTGGTGAAGAAGCAAAAGCATGCGTTTTGGCATTGAGCAGCATAACCATTAAGAGTATGGCCTTGAGCAATGTGCTCAAATTCTTTGAACTTCACTTCCTCACTTTTTTTTTTAAGTTTCTTCACCTTTTTCACAATCAGTTTATTCATCCCTTAAAGAGAATTATGAAACAAAACTTTATATCATGGGACATTTTGGGGGATAAAATGAGATAACAGATATTAACACATTTTGACTATGCTTGTGACATAGTAAAAAGTAAACAGCAGCTGACATTTATATTATCATATTGAGACAACAGATTTAAACTCCTTGGTATGGAGTAAGTGATCAATAACTATTAGTTTTCTCTCTTTTTTCTCAAAAAAGACTAAAAATTTACCTGAGAATGATTTCTCATTTGTGTATGTGGAATAAAGTACATGAGCTTTGTAATTCTCTTTTCCTTACTCCTTTGGAGCCATCTTTACTTATTTCTGGGTTCAAAGTTGTGCTTCTATAGTTTAGATGTCTGGACATCTTCCTGTAAGGCAATGGTGCTACTACATTTTATACCTAAGGAAACCAAAGAGTATAATTATCTGCCTCACTTTCCACTGCAGGTCAAGATTTAGTTAATTGACTCCAGTTCATTTTGCCCAGGGCACCTCCTCTGAGACAGATACCATGGTCACTAGTATTAGCTGATAGGAACTGTGGTTCTGTAGAGAGAAAAGAGGGATGAGGCTCTCCTAGTCATAGAATTCCCAGTGACCACGAAACAGCCACTGGCTGGTAATAACTTCCTCTCCCCTCTGACTTGGAATGGATTGCAGGCACTGACCTAGAGGGGAAAGGCTTCATCTCCCAACATCAGCCAATCTCATCTCATTGCAAGGGAAAGGCCCCTCGAGACGTGCTCCTATCCATCATGTGGACAGCTTTGGCCAAAGTGCCCACTACATCACTGGCTTTAATAAAAAGTTGCTGGAGGCTGCAGTACTAGTGACAGATGTAAACTGCAGCATGGCCAGAGCCTACGAATTCTCCCAAGTTGGAAGTACACTTGAGGAGGAAGAGGAAGAAAAGGAAAAAGAAGACAAAAAGAGGAGTGAAAAATGGTAAGGTAACCACTTCTGAATATCCACTGAAAGTGGATTTAATAAATTGAACTAGACTCTAAAGGGGAAGGCTTTAGTCTAATATGAAAAAACCTGAGGAGAGAAATGACAAAAGTATACAAAAGATACAATAAAGAAAGTAAATCAAGAAATCACGAAAACTTTCTGTTAAATCCAAGAATGCCAGAATTAAGGGAGCAATTGGGTACCCTAAAATTTGAAAGCAATATAAATGCAGAAAAAATTTTGAAAAAGTAGTAACTTTGAAATTTGACCAGTTTGTAAATTTAAATATTTCTTAATGCATTTATAGAACTTCACTGTTGTGCATGTAATAGCTTTTGAATAAAGTTTTGTTGAGTTAATGACTTACCACTTAGTCAAATGTCCATAAAAATGACAATCATTACTGTTTAAAGACTTGGCCAAGTCTCAAGAGGTCAGTTTAAAGTGTTTCACACCTGAATATTTCTTCACAACTTCTAATTGATTTAATGTCACTATTTTCAGTAGCATAAATAACCCAGAAGTTTCTCATGAAGTATGTAACCTTGAAAACTACAAATTCCTCTTAAGACACAACATGTAGACTCAGATAACTATGATATATCCAAACTAAATACAAGTATGCATTGCATGTTATGATACATGGGTTAGATTGGAGTCCACAAGTGTGCAAAATCCTTTCTTTACTGGCATGTCCTAGGATGGGAGTGGACCAATATGGGAGTTACAGGAAACCTGGCAAAACTCAAGTCTTGGACCCATGGAGGTCCTATGTAGAATGTTCTAATAGGGAAGGACATCCCCACATCCTTATTATATGAAACTGTACATAGGCAGTAGAGCAATAATCACTACCTTTGTTTCTTTTTGCAGATATTGAGTATTTGCCATATGCTAGGCAAAAGGAATATAAATATGGAATTATTCACTGTTGGATCCTTGGCACTAGAATACTGCCTGGGCCACCACAGGTGCTTTATAAGTATTTATTAAATAAATGAGTAAGACAATCCTTATATTCAAAACTATAATATAATGTGGAATCTGATGTAATTATAGTTGTACAATGCAATAAAGATGCTAAAATGTGTTTTTAAAAGTTTTCTCTAGCCTATATAAACTTCCTGCTAAAACTTTACCTCCAGATAGTCTGAACAATAAACTAAAACTTGTTAATTATCTCAGTCGCTTCCAGCCTAATCAGTTTCTTTCAGATAAGGAATGTCAATGAGATAGTGGACTTCTTTCGGCATCCTAGAACAAAGAATGGTGCCTATTATGTTTTAGATTCTTGATACATGTTTCTTGAATGAATCAATGTGTCAGTGAATGAATCAGTAAATGAATACATAAAATTCAGCTTCTTTTGGAACTTTGTTCAGTTTTTATATAATTTTCTTTTTCTTTTCCCACTCCTCCCCTAGATGTCATCCGGGTATACAGGACAGGGACCCAAGCTTTTGTCACAACTTTTGGAGTCTGTGACCCAAACCTAAGGTCCATTATTTCAGTTAAGTGAGGGTCTCCTAATCTTATCTCACTACCTGTATGCAATCTCAGCTCTATCTTAGCTGCAAAGTACTCTGACTCCCAGATTTAACTTCTATTCATATTCTAGCCTAACTACCTTACATGGAAGTCTATTTTTCTTCTTGCCATGTTTGCACCATGTATCCTTTTGTGTCAGTATCCTTCTGTGTCCTCTCTGAGATGTGCAGGGAACTGTAGATCCCTTCTATATCACATAGGAGCCAAAAGAGTTTTCAGGACATTAAATACTTCTTTCTCAGCCTAACCATATTCCGCTGCTAGTTTTTATTTGTTGGGATAGTTCTATACTGGCAAGACCCCTTGCACCATGTTTTTCACCCTGAATTCCAAGTAAGGGATGGGGGAAAAAACCTTCCCTTCTTGCAGCTTTTAATGATACAAGATAATTAACAAGAAAGAAAAATCATCCTTTAAAAGCTTGACCCATGAAAACCAATTCATGAAAAAATGAATTTGCCAAATACACCAAATGGAGAAACGGATTTTAACAAACTATTACACATATATTTTATCATCTTTAATGAAGCTTTGAATGGCACTTACTATTTCCTCAAGTGTTGGGGCGCCTGGGTGGCTCAGTGGGTTAAGCCTCTGCCTTTGGCTCAGGTCATGGTCTCAGGTCCTGGGATAGAACCCTGCATCGGGCTCTCTGCTCAGCGGGGAGTCTGCTTCCTCCTCTTTCTCTCTGCCGGCCTCTCTACCTACTTGTCATCTCTCTCTCTGTCAAATAAATACATAAAATCTTAAAAAAAAAAAAAATATAGGGGCGCCTGGGTGGCTCAGTGGGTTAAGCCGCTGCCTTTGGCTTGGGTCATGATCTCGGAGTCCTGGGATCGAGCCCCGCATCGGGCTCTCTGCTCTCTCGGGGAGCCTGCTTCCTCCTCTCTCTCTGCCTGCCTCTCTGCCTGCTTGTGATCTCTCTGTCAAATTAAAAAAAAAAAAAAAAAAAATATATATATATATATATATATATATATATATATATATATATAAATTCTCAACGCTGTTACCATCCCCTAAAATTTTTAATAGAATTATGTTCAACTTTTAAATTTTTATTTGATTACATTTAAGTTGACTTAAACATTTGATTTAAATATTTAATATCAACATTTAAATTCAAAATTATAAGAATCTGGTATGAAAATTGAATGAAATTTGGTGCACCTGGGTACTTCAGTTGGTTAAGCATCTGCCTTTGGCTCAGGTCATGATCTCAGGGTCCTGGGACTGAGCCCCGCATCGCATCAGGCTCCCTGCTCAGCAGGGAGTCTGCTTCCTCCCTCTCCCTCTGGCTCACTCTCTCTCTCTCAAATAAATAAATAGAATCTTTAAAAAAATTTTAAAAATTAAAAAAAAATAGAATCAAATTTAAAATGACTTTTCCTAATTTTAATAGTGGCTTAAATATATGTTTTTGCTATTAATGAAATTAACAGCAGAGGTATTAAAAATGATATAAACCCATACAAAAATGACATGAAAGGAGATGATAACAGATGAGAGACATAAATATAAATTAGGAAGGTAGAATATGGAGCTTGGGTTGGCAATCAGTTAAGAGGCTAAAAAATAAAAGAATTAAGTGAAAAGCTATTTCTTGAATGATGAAATCTCACTGTAAACAAAGCAGGTTCAGGTTTTATATGTTCAAAACTACAAAATGCTGAAAAAAGAAATAAACAACCTAAATAAATGTAGAAAAATAAATAAACAAATAAATAAATAGAAAGACTACTGTGTTCATGGACTGGAAGACTCAGCACAGTAGAGATACTGATTCTTCCCAAATTGATATAGAAGTTTAATTTAATTCCTACCAAAATTCCAGCAAAATTTTATAGATATAGGCAAGATATCTAAAATTTATATGGAAAGACAAAGGAAATAGAACGTTAAATCAATTTGGAAAAAATGAAGACTGAAGTGGGAGGAGTTAATCAATCTTTTTTCAATACTTACTATATAGCTACAGTAATCAAGACTGTGTTGAGAAACTGACACATTGATCAGTGGAACAGAAGAGAGAACCCAGAAAGCAAGTGACTAGCACAGATATACCTAACTGAATTTTGACAAGGTCCATAAGCAGTTCAATGGAGGAAAGATAGCTTTTCATCAAATGGTACAGGAGCAAATGGAGATCCACAGGCAGAAAAATAAATGAACCTTGACATAAATGTCAATCATATACAAAAATTAATTAAAAATGGATGACAGAAAACACAAAACATAAAACAGTAAAATGTTGGGACGCCTGGGTGGCTCAGTTGGTTGGACGACTGCCTTCGGCTCAGGTCATGATCCTGGAGTCCCGGGATCGAGTCCCGCATCGGGCTCCCAGCTCCACGGGGAGTCTGCTTCTCTCTCTGACCTTCTCCTAGCTCATGCTCTCTCTCACTGTCTCTCTCTCAAATAAATAAATAAAATCTTAAAAAAAAAAAAAAAGTAAAATGTTTAGAAAAAGTATAGTTAGAATCTAGGGCAAGCAAAGAGTTCTTAAATTTGATGCCAAAGGAAATGTTCATACCAGAAAAATTGAAAAATTGTATGTAATTGAAATTAAAATATTTTGCTCTATAAAGCATCCTAAGAGGATGAAAAAGAAAGCTACAAAACTGGGAGAAAATATTTGCAAACCATATGACTGACAAAGGACTACTACAAAGACAGAGACTATTTTGTTGGTAGAAATATAAAATGTACAGCCACTCTGGAGAACAGTTTGGCAGTTTCTAAAACAAAACAAAACAAAGCAAAACAAAAAATTAAAAACCATACATTACCCAAAAATTGCACTCTTGTAAGATAGGTGAAACTGTATATTGACCAAGAGAGGGGGAAAGAAAGTATGTGAATATTTATAGTGGCTTTCTTTGCAAAACTCAAAAACTAGAAATAACCCAGATATCCTTCAACAAGTGAATGGTTAAACAATCTATAACTGTTGTAGCATGAAAAACTATTTACAATAAAAAGGAATGAGGTCTTGATACACTCAACAACCTGACTGAGTCTCCAAATAATTATACTGATTGGAAAAAGTCAATCCCCAAAGGAGGAATATTGTATGGTTTAATTTATGTAACATTCTTAAAATGACATAATTTTAGAAATGAGAATAAATTAGTAGTTGCCAGGGATAAAGGTGGGAGGGTAAGTGGGTATGGCTATAAAAGGGACACATGAGGGAAGTTGTGCTGATGGAAATGTTCTGTACCTTGAATGTAACCAATGTCAATGTCCTGGTTGTGATTCTGTACAACAGTTTTGCATTACCATTGAGGGAAACTGTGTAAAGGATGCATATGATCTCTCTGCAATTTTTCTTAAAACTGAATATGAATTTATAATTATCAAAAATTAAATTTTCTAATTGAAAAAATGAACAGAACTACAGTGACCTGTGGAACAATATCACAATCTAAATTATGTAATGAGAGTCCTAGCAAAGGAGAGGAAAAACTGGCAGAAGTTAAAAAATAAAATATTTGATGATAAATGAACTTCCAGACCCAACAGGTTTTTAATGTAAAACTTGATTGCCACCCCATTCCCCACACACATGCATTCACACTTAGGCACATCATAGTTAAACTGATTTATATCAAACATGAAGAGCTATCTTTAAAACTAGCCAAAGAAAAATGACATATTACCTATAGATCACTAGTAATTATGATACTTTGCTTCTCATATAAAATAATGGAAAACACTAGACAATAGAATGACATCTTTAAAGTACCAAAAGGGAGGGGAAAAAAATAACTACCATCTAGAATCCTATCTGGAAAAAAACACAAATCTAAAAATAAATGAAAAATAAAAATTGTTTACAGAAATGGTAATAGAGTACCCATTGCTGCAGACTTTTATTAACTAAATGATAAAAGAAAGTTGAAAGTTGATCACAAAATTATAATAAAACAATATAGTCTGTTAACTAAAAAGAAAAACAGAAGATAGAGACCCAAAAAAGGGGGTGGAGAGAGAAAGAGAAAGAAAAAAAGAAAGAAAAGCAAAAGGGAGAGGTAAAAAAGAATAGCAAAAGACATAAACCAAATAATATTAAGTGTGAGCAGACTAGATATTCCACTTGAAAGGCAGAGATCATCACACTGGATTAAAAAGCTGGGTTCAATTATGCAGTCTATAAGAGATGAAGATAGGTTGGAGATAAAATAATAAAAACATATAGACAATGCAAACAGTAAACATAAGGAAGATGGAATGACTATATAAGACAAAATAACTGCTGGATGCATATTATAAACTGTGAGACTCATAATGAGAGAGGAAGTTCACTAGGAAGACAACACAATTAATATATTTATAACAAAATCCAAAGCTTCAAAATGCATAAAGCAAAAAATAATGGGAGGAATAGACAAGCACATGATTATCTATGGGGATATTAAAAAACATCTCTTGGGGTGCCTGGGTGGCTCAGTGGGTTAAAGCCTCTGCCTTCGGCTCAGGTCATGATCCCGGGGTCCTGGGATGGAGCCCTGCATCGGGCTCTCTGCTCAGCAGGGAGCCTGCTTCCTCCTCTCTCTCTGCCTGCCTCTCTGCCTACTTGTGATCTCTTTGTCAAATAAATAAATTAATTAAATCTTAAAAAACAAAAAAAAATCTCTTGGTAACTAGAAGAAAAGGTAAACAAAATATCAGTACAATAACACAAATAATGTAAAAACTACAAAATATGTATACTATATAAGTATACATAGATGTTTCACCAAAGTAAATCATATGCTAGTCAGGAAATAAGTCTTAATAACTTAAAAATATATAAAAAATACTAACAGTATATTTTCTGAACCCAATGAATTTAATTAGAAACTAGTGATGATGTAAAATATGTATTTTAAAAAGTCCTAAAACTTTGATAATTGAATTTAAAATAAACTATAGGTCAAAGGACAATAGTAAGGACATTTTTAAAATATTTCAAACTCAATTACATAACACAGCATAACAGTATGTGTAGTAAAGCAATACCTAGAAGTATATTTTTAGCATTAAATGAACACGTAAATAAAAATGATTTTAAAATTAATAATTCTGGAACATTGAAAAGAAATAAAATAAAATGAAAAAAGTAAAATTAGTAACCTTATTTTTAGCTGATGAACCTAAAAATGGTAAGCAAATTGAAACTAAATTAAGTAAAAGTAAGGACATAATGAAGATAAGAATTGAACAGAAACTAATGAAATAGAAATCAAACAATAGATGACATTAGCAAAACTGAATCAAAAATTGAGTTTTTAAACAGATTACTAAGAATAAAGAGATCAAGAATATACAAATGACTAATTTCAAAAATTTAAAAAGAAAATATCATAACAGACCCATCTGAAACCAAATTGATAATAAAAAATATTATAAGCAATTTTATGCCATAGATAAAACAAATATTCTCCCTGAAAAACACAGCATTCCAAAGTAACTCAGATGGAAATAGAAAATTTGTTTGCATTAAATTTGTTATTCCCGCAAAGAAAAGTACTGGCACAAATGGGTTCACTGGTGAATTCTATCGAACAAGAAAAATAGATATCCGTATTACATAAGCTCTTTTACAAAAGAGATGGAAGAAAGCCTTCACTTGTTTTCTGAAACCAGCATAATCCTGAGACAAATGCTGAGAATGATATTACTTGAAAGGAAATTAGAGACCGTACTCCTCATGAACATAGGTGTAAAAATCCTTAACAAGGTATCAGCAATCTGAATCTAACAACAACAACAACAACAAACCATGGCCACAACATCTATCCCAGAAACTCTAGGTTTGTTCATTATTCAGAAAGTCATCAGTAGAGCTCACAATAGTAACAGAATAAATGAGAAACTACTTCCATTACAACCCTTCTCTCAAGTTCTGAATGAGAACTGTAAATATGATAGAATTGAGCAGTAAGTCCCATACACCAGAGCAGTCCACTTTGAGAGAGAAAGAGGCAGACCAGGTTTTTGGAGAGCTGGCCTGCCAGTATCTGGCGAAAAGAAAGTCCTAGGAGCAAAAAACACCTACCATGAATATTTACAGGCTGGAAAACCCCAGAAGACTTTTCTTATTGTAATATGCATGTTATACAAGGTAGACTAAGTGTGCCGGTTGAAGAGTGGGGGTTACCCCCCTTTTTTAGCTTTTCTTTCTGTGACAGTGTAGCCTCTACACCAGCTGCCAGTTGAGGAGTCCGTGCCAGTGGAGAAGTTTCCTCTGGTGAGGATTAAATTCAGAAGAGCATGAAATGCCTGATCTCTAAACTGGGTTTACTTCATAGACCCTGAAGAACTGAAACTATATCATCAAACATAAGCAGTTAAACAAGCAATAGAAAATAGAAACAAATGAACAAACCATAAAACTGGATATAAAGTTACAGTGCTTTGGGTTTTGTGAAGACAGGTTTACCTCATGGCTCATAACTCATTCAGGGCTATTTACAGAGTTCTCACGACCAAGATCTCAGTGTGCTTCATTAATTGGCATAAACCTCTCCTGCTTCAGAAAATTCAATAGTCCTTCACAGCCTTCTTCCAAGATCCAAGTCCTAACATTCAATATCTTTTTGTAAAAAAAAAAAAAAAAAAAAAATACTCTAAGCCCATGTTTCCATTATATTTCAGATAAATTTTTTCATGGCTTACAAAATCAAATGCTTAAATGGAATAACCAGATAAAATAAGAGCAAACAGAGATAATTCAGCTTCTAGTCATAATAGAGAACTGGGACCACACCAGCCCTCCTGCCATGAACAAACTAAAACTGGGCATAATACATGTCAATAGTTTTCAGGAATTGGACCACAGGTGGTAAAACTCTGTTATCCCTGGGGGAGGGAAACTTATTAGGTAAGTCCCATGATCACTCCAGCTTTCTACCTGGTGACAGTATCCTGACAGTGATATAGGGACCAGCAGGATGGCATCACTGAACTGTAAAAGCAAAGATGAGAGTTTAGGACTGCTGCAGTGGCTGGACTTTGGGGGCCACGGCAAGAAAAAAAGGGAGATGCATGGGGGAGGGCAGAAGTTTAAGTGGAGTCTCCCCCATAAATGTCTGACTGGGGGCTGGGCTGCACCTGTGTGGGGTTAAGACTACAGAAGATGACTGCTGGGTGTTATACACAACTAATGAAATCATTAAACACTACATCAAAAACAAATGATATACTATATGTTGGCCAATTGAATTTAAATAACAAGCAAACAAACAAAAAGACTACATGAGAAATACCAGAAAGAAGCTCTGGGTTTGACAACAGGCAAAGATATCAGAAGCCAAGAAATGCTGTAAGACTTTGAATTTTGGCTTTTCCAGAGAAATATTTTAATATCTTAGGCATTTACCTGCAAATTGAAAATTCACACCTTAGGAGCAAATTCCATACACCAAAGTGGAGCCTATTCTAGAACAGTCCTAATATAGCTTAAAACCAAACATTAATATGAACCACACAAAGGACTGCTTGAAAATAATGAGCCGGAAACTAAATCACTCTTTAGATAAAGAAAACAAAATCCAGAGTCTCCAAATTGTATAAGCCATGATATCCAGTATAAAATGAAAAATTATGAAATATGCCAGGAAACAAAAATATGTGAACCAGAGTTGAGGGAAAAAAAAAAAAGGCTGTCAATGAATAGCAATCCCAACCAGTCAGCTGTCTCAAATATTGTATTTTGTAGACATGACTGTAAAGAGTTATTAGAATGATTATCTAGGACTTAAAGGCAAATGAATGAACACACAGGAAATCTTAGAGAGAAGTGAAAAGTATAAATAAAAAAAAGAACTATATGATGGGCGCCTGGGCGGCTCAGTGGGTTAAGCCGCTGCCTTCGGCTCAGGTCATGATCCCAGGGTCCTGGGATTGAGTCCCGCATCGGGCTCGCTGCTCAGCAGGGAGCCTGCTTCCCTTCCTCTCTCTCTGCCTGCCTCTCTGCCTACTTGTGATCTCTCTCTGTCAAATAAATAAATAAAATCTTAAAAAAAAAAAGAACTATATGATAAAAGACAATACCTAAAATGAAGAATTCAGTTTATGGTATAATAGGTTAGAGATATCATAAGAATAGGACAGCAAATTTGAAGACAGATCAATAGAAATTATTCATTCTAAAGATGAAAGAAAAAAAATTAAAGTCACCTGAGTGACCCAAACAGGTAGTATAATACCAAACAAAATAACATGTGTAATTGAAGCTCCAAAAGGAAAAGAAGGAGACTGGAACTGAAAAAAATACATATAACAAAATTATAGCTGAATTTTTTTTTTCTGAATTTGATAAACATAATGACTTCTACATCCAAGACATGAAGAGAAACCCAAGCTGGATAAATGTAGAGAAAATCACACCTAGGCCCCTCATGATCAAACTACTGGTGACCAATAATAAAGAAGTCTTGACAGCAGTATATGAAAGAAAAGACTCATTAGGCATAGGAGCATATAATATGAATTATGGTTCACTTTTTATCTGAAATAGAAAGCCAGAATTAGATAAAATTTTATTTTTAAAGAGGCAAGAAAAGAAAAGGTAACTGTTTTCTTAGAATTGCTTACCCAGGAAAAATTGTCTTTTTTTTTTTTTAAGATTTTATTTATTTATTTGTCATAGAGAGAGAAGCGAGAGTGAGCACAGGCAGACAGAGTGGCAGGCAAAGGCAGAGGGAGAAGCAGGCTCGCTGCCAAGCAAGGAGCCCGATGTGGGACTCGATCCCAGGACGCTGGGATCATGACCTGAGCCGAAGGCAGCTGCTTAACCAACTGAGCCACCCAGGCGTCCCCAGGAAAAATAGTCTTAAAAAGCAAGAGTGAGGGCACCTGGGTGGCTCAGTTGGTTAAGCAACTGCCTTCAGCTCAGGTCATGGTTCTGGAGTCCAGGGATTAAGTCCTGCATTGGGCTCCCTTCTCAGCAGGGAGTCTGCTTCTCCCTCTGACCCTCTCCCCTCTCATGTTCTCTCTCTCACTCTCTCTCTCTCTCTCAAGTAAATAAATAAACTCTAAAAAAAGGTATTTGTTGTTAGCAGACATGTACTACAGAAAAGGTAATAAATGTTCTTTAGGCTGAATAAAAACGATACCAAATGGAAGTTCTCACCTATCTATAGGAAAGAGAGAAGAGCACCAAAAATACGAGGTATGAAAATAAATACAAATGCTTTTATTTCTCACAATTTTCTAAAAATATGTAGAGCAAAAATAATGACACTGTAAAGGTGGTGTTTATAACTTATGTAGAAGTAAATAATATGACATCAAGAACATTAAGGGGTACTTGTTAAGGGGGGGCAGGTAAATGGAAACTTACTGTAATAAGATTATTACATTCATGACATGAGATGTTGCAAATGGCATGTGGCAAGTGGAAAGTGTTAAGTATGAATCAGTAGGATATCGACTATAAATAGCCTTTATAAATTAATGATGCATATTTTGACCACTAGAATTTGGGCCGACAAACTACTACCCACAGTCCAAATATGGCTTGCTATCCATTTTAGTATGATCCATGAGCAAAGAATGATATTTAAAAATTTTTTTAAATGGTCAGAAAATAAGCCAGCAAACAAATAAAAGGAATGTACAACAGAGACCATATGCAGCCTCCAGAAAACTAAAATATTTACTACCTGGCCCTTTGAAGAAAAAGTTTGCCAACCTATGATCTAGAATTAAAAACCACTAAAAATTCAGCAGAAGAAAAAAACTAAATACTAATAGAAAAATCACTTAACCGTAAAGAATTAACCAAGAATTAATTAGCCAGAAAGAAATCAGTAAATGAGTAAAACAATGACCACACACACACACACACACACACATACACACACACGCACTCATACACCCAGAAGGGACATATTGACGTAAATTCAAATATATTAATAAGCACATTAAATGTAAGTATACTAAACACTCTAATGAAAAGGCAGAGACAGATATACTGATAAAAATGTAAGACCCAGTTACATGCTATCTATAAGAAACTTATTTTAATTTTTTTTTTTTTTTAATTTGACAGAGAGATCACAAGCAGGCAGAGAGGCAGGCAGAGAGAGAGGAGGAAGCAGGCTCCCCGAGAGAGCAGAGAGCCCGATGCGGGGCTCTATCCCAGGACTCCGAGATCATGACCTGAGCTGAAGGCAGCAGCTTAACCCACTGAGCCACCCAGGCGCCCCAAGAAACTTATTTTAAATGTAAAGACCCAAATGTATGTTAAAAGAGAAAAAAATGAAAAAATACATACCATGAAAATAATGATCATAATAAAGTTGGTACAGTTAAATTAACATCAAAGTAAACTATAAAACAGACTCTTAGTAGAAAAAAGAAGGGATATTTCATAATGATACATGGGACAAGTCATCAGAAGGAACTAGCGATCACAATGTATATGTAATACACAGGGATTTGGATTTGGATGCAAAGATATTTTGGATACGAAGCAAACCAAAGAAGCCACACTTGTGGGTCCAATTCAGGCCACTAGTGACTTCTGAGGTCTAGTTACACTGGGATCATTATTCTTTCACTTTAGTTTATAGATCTCAGAGTTAGTTGTTTTTTTTTTTTCTTTCTGGAAAACAATCCCTTTTGGACTACCTGAAGGACCACTCTCATTTAGCTGGTGCCAGTCAAAATTCTCAAGATTTATAAGGGAATAAGTGATTCAGTTATGCGGCTTCCTCTAACCCTGACATTTTTGGTAGAATATTTTCAAATAATATAGAAAAGTAGAAAGAATAGTACAATAGGCAGACCATCTACCCTCGAATTATATAGTTATTAATACTTGGCCATATCTGTGTTTTTTCTCTCTCTTATAAATAATGTTAAATACAATGTAGAAGTCATTATGTTTATCAAATTTCAGAAATCCCAATACTCTACTAACAAGTATTTCAGCATGCCTCTACAAAAACCAAAGACATTCTCCTAGAAAGCATAATGTCATAATCACTTAATAAAATTAATGATAATATCCTTATTATAAGGATATTATCCTTATTATTATAGTCTAATAGTTCATATTCAAATTTCCCCTTCCATCCCCCAAATATCATTTTTTAAATAGCTGTCTCTCTCTTTTTCTGTTTGTCAAATCAGGACAAGTCAAGAGCTAGCTGATCAATCAGATTTTAAAAAATAGATTACAAATTGTATCTATTTAAACCACTTAACAATACTGTTACACATGATATATTACAATATAAAAGAGAATCAGGAGACTTGAAGCCAAGTGAAAGTAGGATGTGGGTAGATGCAAGGAGAGATGGGAAGTAACACTGACAATGAAATGTAAGCCCCTACAGGAAGATGTGATACCAGAGTCCCAGCATCCATAACTGGAAATAATACAACTGCAAAACTGGTCTAAGAATAGAATCATTCCCAAATACATATTCCATGAAAGTGGCACCAAGGTTACATGTGTAACTGTTTCTCACCTTATTGTCAAGCATCTGAATCTTTCTGAATGAGGACAGACATTTTTATAGCACTTTCTGTTTAGCATTGGACATCTGAAGTGGCACGTAATACAAAAAAAGGAGACTGTTGGCTATAAATTGTGTTTTGCAAAGCAAAAGCTGCATAATAATGAATATCGAGTTTTTTTTTTTTTTTTCCTTTCCTATTTTCATTTTTCTTCTTTGCTCAAGAAAAAAAAATCATTCTGGGAATGCATTAGAAGTCAATGACAAAGTAATAGAAAGTGCTGACATGTAGAAATCCCTTCACAGCAAATGAAGCTAATTTCTCATGTTCTTAGCCAGTTTTAACCTTAGGCTGGGTCTGTACAGGAGAGCTTCCAAGGGCCCATTCTATGGGCAAGCACCTTTGGAGTAGAGAAGGTACACAGCTGTGAAAGAAGTCCCCATAACAATTATTTTATTCAGTTTCCTCATTTGGAAATCCTGTCTCAGAGAGGTAAAACGGCAAGGTCACCTCAGCACTTGGGGTAGAGTATCGCTAAGAAACTGCTGACTTATTACACAGTTCAGTTTTGGGATTCCATTCCTGAAGGCTAGAATTGGGACTTCAGAGTTGCAGAGAGTAGTTGATAAGGTAAGTTCAAACTTAGAGCCCTTTACATAAAGGAACCTGTCAAAACAAACCAAAAAGCCAAAAAAACCCAGAGTACGGACCAACATTTTGAAAACAGAATCACAGTGATGCCACCTTGGCACTCACAAGTACAGAAACACAAAACAGATCAAAGTTGGTCCAGGCCTTCTCTGTAACCTCAGAGATGCCAACACAAATGTCTCTTAGAGCCAAGGTCCCCCTAGGAGACAAAGAGAACTGCTAAAGTACCTTGAAGCAGGCAAATGTCTTGATGAAGATGAAAATTAATATCCAGTCATATCTGATGGGGAATTGAGGACGTTCCCCTATTGAATTCAAAGGAGTTGGGAACTGAGGCACAGACTCTCTTGACCTGGAAGAGACAAGAAAAGGTGTTGAAAGTATCTAACAGATTAGAAAACCCAATCTTTCAGTCTGATGAATGTTTTCAAACCACCATGAACTATATAATTCATTAAATACCTACCAAAAATCATTCATTTACTAAAATCCACTGATTTTACAAACAAAAGGCCATTCATACCATGAAAATCTTTCACCTAAATTACCATACCTAAGTTCCTATTTCCTACTGCATCACAAATCAAAACCAACAAATTAAGATATAGGACAGTGCCTCAATATTGATAAAGAGTTATAAGTGAGAGCAGGCAGCACTATACATTTGAGTAACTCTTGTGGTCATCACAGTACTACAACATAATACATAATTTATGTTCTTTCTTTCTTTCTTTCTTTCTTTTTAACACTTTTTTTTAAAGATTTTTTATTTATTTATTTGTCAGAGAGAAAGCGAGCGAGCACAGGCAGACAGAGTGGCAGGCAGAGGCAGAGAGAGAAGCAGACTCCCTTCTGAGCAAAGAGGCCGATGTGGGACTCGATCCCAGGATGCTGGGATCATGACCTGAGCCGAAGGCAGCCGCTCAACCAACTGAGCCATCCAGGCGTCCCTATGTTCTTTATTTAAAAACAATTTTTATGGTGATAAAATTTTTCTTACACTGCCAGACATGGAATACAAATGTAAATATCAATGAGTTGTGGTATTTGTATAAATCCATACAATCAGCACCACAATCAAGCTAGGGGAATAGCTGATGGGTAAACTTTGCCTTGATTCCTATCACCTCAGATTAGTTTAGCCTGTTCATGAACTTCATATGAAAAAATCACATGTATCTATTCTGGTTCTTGTCTGGCTTCGTTTTTCCAGCATAATTTGTTTGATGTTCATGCACACTGTTGTAGGTATCAGCAGCTCACTCTTTTCAATGTTGAGTAATACTCCATTGTGTGAAAATGCCAGGATATGCTTTTTGCATCTCCTGTTTATGGACATTTTAATTGTTTTTGGGTTCTGGCTATGATGAGAAAAGCCTCAAATCCATTCATAAGAAAGAAGTGTTGTTAAGCTAATGAGCTAAGTGTCCATCTCAATAAATTAGAAAAAGAATAGCAACATAACCAAAATAAACTCAAGCAAGCTAAATGATAAAATTAATAGCAGTTATATGAAATAGAGAGACATCATAATAAAAAAGACTGAATTAGCAAAATAAAAGTTGGATGTGTGCAAAGACATAATTGACAAATACCAAGGGGAAAAAAGAAGGCATAAAAATAGATATCAGTACTGAGAAAATCACCACAGATGCTGCTGACTATTAAACAAAGGACATATTATGGGGAAAAAAACCAACATTTTTAGAAATCCAGTTAAAATGGACAAATTTCTAGAAAAATAAACTATAGTGGAACAAAGAGTAGTTCTATGAATAGTCCTATGACCATTAAAACAACTGACTCAGTAATTAAAAACATTAATCCAAAGAAAACTGTCTAGATGGTTTTACAAGTAGTTTCTAAAAAAGATTTAAGAAAGGGTTCCAATCATACACATGTTCTTCAGAATAGAAAAAGATGGAGTACTTCTTAACCTATTATGTAAGTCTTACATGGCCTTGATACCAAAATTAGACAAGGAGACTATAAAAGAAGGAAATTATATGAATGAAAATTTATATGCAAAACTTGCAGGAGCACTTAGCAAGCTGAATGCAGCAGGACAAAACTTGATACATATCATCACCAATGTGGGTTTAACAAGGGAGCTAAGTGTGGTTTAACATTAGATAAGCAATCATTTATATTAACAGGTTATGGGAGAAAAATAAAACATAACTTAATAAAAGAAGAAAATGTTTTAAATACAACTTAACGTTCGGTCATGCAGTCATGCTTTAAATACACAAGAAACTAGGAATAGAAGGGAAGAATGAAAATTAACATAGTCTGATAAAAGCTACCTATAAAAAAAGAGTCAACTCTAACTCTTGGTAAAATGTGGAAAGCTTTCCCCTTGAGCTTGAGGTTAAGAAAAATATGTCCACTATCACTTTTGTGTCTAGGGAGACCCTAACCAACACATATGGCAATACATTAATGGGTAGATGATAAATAGATGGGTGATAGATAGACAGATAAACAGATATAGATAGACAGACAAACAGAGAAATGTTATAAAATTGGATTTCTGGGGGTGCCTGGTTGGCTCAGTTGTTAAGCATCTGCCTTTGGCTCAGATCATGGTCCCAGGGTCCTGGCATCAAGCCCCGCACCCAGCTCTCTGCTCTGTGGGGAGTCTGCTTCTCCCTCTCCCACTTCCCCTGATTGTTTTCCCTCTCTTGCTGTGTCTCTGTGTCAAATAAATAAATAAAATATTTTTTAAAAAATTGGATTTTTGGCGGAAGAGAAGATTGTCATTATTCACAAATGATATTCACAGATGATACAATGTCATAGGTAGAAAATCCAAAAGAATCTATGGATAAACTATTGGAATCAATACAATAATGTGGCATGATTGATGGATATAAACTCAAAATACAAAAGTCAACTTTATTTTTAAATATCAATGAAAATATTTAGAAAAATAAAATTAAATAACTGTCTACCTAGCTATACATACATATGTTATTTTTATAGATCAAAAATTCAGTTACCTAGGAATAAGTCTAATGAAACATTTATGAGGCCATTAATAAGAATACCTAAAAATGAGATACATTAGCAAAAACCTAGATAAATGGAGAAATATTATATGATCACAGATTGGAAGACTAATGCTATCCCTGTGTTAATTTTATTCAAATTCAGTGCAATCTCCAAAGTTCTGATGTAACTTTATTTTTGACACATGAAAGACTAATTTTGAAATTTGCATGAAAACTGTAAAGGGCCAAAACATGGTAAGAGAATAATGTGAAAATACTTGATGTATAGAAGTTAAGATAGTGTGTTATCGTTGTACAGACAAATCATATAGCACGACTGGTAAAAAAGCATGCATATATGAACTTCTGATTTTTGATAAAGTGAAATGGTAGAAGAACAGCACTTTCAATAAATATTGCTAGGGAAATTAAATATTTATATATGAAAAAATAAAATTCAGAAACTCCATTTGTATTTCACATCAATAAAAAAAGCACTTTCTTATAGATTATAGACCTAACCATGTAAACTAAAACAATGAAGCTTTTAGAGAACAACATAAGTCTTTTAGAAAATAATGTAAGAGATCCTCATGACTTCAGGATGGACAAATAGCTTTAAAAAGATACCCAAATCACTAAACATATTTAAAAAATCAAGAAATTTGACTACATGAAAGTTAGCAACTTTAGCCTACTAAAAGACACCTTTAAGAGAGTAAATGTTGGGGCGCCTGGGTGGCTCAGTGGGTTAAGCCGCTGCCTTCGGCTCAGGTCATGATCTCAGGGTCCTGGGATCGAGTCCCACATCGGGCTCTCTGCTCAGCAAGAAGCCTGCTTCCCTCTCTCTCTCTCTCTGCCTGCCTCTCCGTCTACTTGTGATCTCTCTCTGTCAAATAAATAAATAAAATCTTTAAAAAAAAAAAAAAAGAGAGTAAATGTTAAACCACATAAAGTCAAGGAATATCTGTTTATACATACAACTTGCAAAAGACTCACCCAAAATCCAGAAAGAATGTGTACAAATCAATAAGACAGAGATGAGCAAAACAGTAGAAAATGGGCAAAAGATTTCAACAAGTGTTCAACAAAAGAAAAGATCTGAATGATCAATAAATATATGAAATGCTGTTCCAATTAAATAATAACAATGGAAATGCAATTTAAATAATGATGAGATACCACTGTTCACTATCCAGTTTAGATAAAACAAAGAAATGTGAAAATACCAAAGTTGACTGGAATATGTTACAATGGGAGGCTCATACACTGCTAGTAAGAGTGGAAACTGCTATAATCTCTTTGGAAAAACATTTTTCATATCTAACCAGCAAATCAGCAATTTCACCCAAGAAATACATACTAGAATAACATATATGCATGCATATCAGGTACATAAATGAAAATGTTTATTAAGAACAGTTTTTTAGGGTGCCTGGGTGGCTCAGTGGGTTAGGCTGCTGCCTTCGGCTCAGGTCATGATCTCAGGGTCCTGGGATGGAGTCCCACATCGGGCTCTCCTCTCAGCAGGGAGCCTGCTTCCCTTCCTCTCTCTCTGCCTGCTTCTGCCTACTTGTGATATCTGTCAAATAAATAAAATCTTAAAAAAAAAAAGAACAGTTTTTTAATAGACAGAACTTGGAAATATTTTCTCCAGTGGTATTATGTACAAATTAATTGTTGATATATTCATATGATGGAGAACTATATAGCAATGAAAAGAATTGAGTACAATTATATACAACAATAAGAAAAATTCAAAAATCATGATGCAGACTAAAAGAAATTAGGCACAAATAAATCCTTAATCTCTGAATACTTTTATTTAAGAAGATTTTATGTTTTTATTTAAAAAAGAAAAAGTGAGAGACAGAGCATGATTGGAGGAGAAGGGGCTAAGGGAGAGGGAGAAGCAGACTCCCTGCTGATCAGAGAGTCCAATGCAGGGCTCAATCCCAGGACCCTGGGATCACAACCTGAGCCAAGGCAGTCGCTTAACCAACTGAGCCACCCAGGAGCCCCAACTCTGAATACTTTTATTAAATACTAAAGAAACTGATAAATAATCACAGGGTGTTTTTTTTTTAAATGCATAACTGAGTGGTCAAAATAAAACAATAACAGTAAGGAAGTGATTACTATACAAGTATAGTAATATACTTGTATATTACTGACAATATACAAGTCAGTATATTGTCAGTATACAATACTGTATATTGAATAGAAATATAATTTCTATATTTAGAATAGAATAGAAATTCCTTTCAGAAGTTTTGCTGGCATGGCTCTATGTCCTGAATGGCAGGGAAAGAGGCTTGTTAGAAAAGACTAGGTTTATGATATTTTATTGAACTATACATTTGTATTTTGTGCATTCTATAAAATTTCACAACAAACAAGTTTTATTTCACAACAAAAGGGAATGACTAAAAATATCGGAAATATATAGTATGCTATCGTATAAGATATCCTCATCCAAATAATTAACAGAGAAAGGCTGCTTCTTTTTTCCAGAACCATTTATCTCATAGCATTATCTTCCTTAATGATAGGAGATAAATGAGGTTCCTCTTTGTTCCATTTTCAGATACACTATATATTATTGTAGATGTTGTGGAAAGAGAAAGGTTTTCATTATTTCTTGGCTTTTATTTGAAAGTTAAGTTGCACATAAAGTAGCCAAGAGACATTTGCAAACTGATCTCAAAAGGTAGGTCATGATTAGGACCCTTGCAGCCTTGATGGCGTGTCTTTAATTAACAAAGCAGAGGCTCTAATGGAGAGGCCTCTGAGTGCCACTGCAGTTAATGGTCTGTTAGCATTTCATTTTAAAGGCCTGGGGATAGAGGGCTTAACCCTGGAAAGGGGCCTTGGAAAACAAATTAGAAAACACCAAATGATTAGGATCCTTAAAAATAGTTCCATGTAAACCCAAAAGAAAGAAAAAAAAAAAAAAAAAAAGAAAGAAAGAAAGAAAAAAAAAGGCAAGAGAAGCTAAAGGTCTTCATTTACTTGTTTTTCACCTAGAAGTATAGCATCATCTCTAATATTATGTTCCCCCCCTAATATGGTCAGTTCTTCTTAAAAATAAAATCTCTAAGACAAATCAGTTTCTGGTAATGTGTAGTTGTTTCAACACCTGATAATAATAAACTCCTCTATACGAATGATAGTTAATTACTTTTGAAGATTCTTATCATCTTTTTGATCAAATACAAAAGGGAAGGGTAAACTGAAACACAAACTACATTTGTGTTTCAGTTTACCCTTCCTTTTCAATTTTAGAGAATTATTTTTTGGGGCACAAAAAAAACCCTAAAGGTCAGAAAGCCATGATTCCAAGTGTGGAATAGCCAACAGCTAAGGCACTTTTTCCAATGGTGTGTAATCAATCATCCAAGAAGAAAGCCTCACCAAAACAAAGATTATTTTGTTTCCTAGAGAAACATTTCTCTCATAAGTTTGCATGTATGTATGTGTTTAAGGAGTAAGTAGCAAGCCCACCAAAAAGCCATTCCTTTCCTTAAGATAAAAACAAGGAGGAGGGGCACCTGGGTGGCTTAGTTGTTGGGCATCTGCCTTCGGCTTGGGTCATGATCCTGGGTTCCTGGGATCCACCCCCACATGGGGCTCTCTGCTTGGTGGGAGGCCTGCTTCTCCCTCTCTCACTCCCCCTGTTTGTGTTCCTTCTCTCGCTGTGTCTCTGTCAAATAAATAAATAAAATCTTAAAAAACAAACAAACAAGGAGGAGATGTGGTGTCCAAGAAAAAGAAAAGTGGTGATCCTGTAGCTAATAAATTACACCTGAACATGTATTTAGAAATGGTACCATATACCTCTCGCCCCCCCCTTTTTTAAAGATTTTATTTATTTTAGAGAGAGAGAACACAAGCAGGGGGAGCAGCTGAGGGAGAGGGAGAAGCAGGCTCCCCGCTGAGCAGGGAGGCCAATGCGGAGCTCAATCCCAGTATCCTGGGATCATGACCTGAACCAAAGGCAGAGGCTTAACGACTGGGCCACCCAGGTGCCCACCCCCTCCCTTTTTTTTTTTTTTTTACTTAGGCTCCACACCCAACATGGAGCCCAACACCAGGTCTGAACTCACTGAGACCAACCAAGACCCTGAAACCAAGACCCAGTTTGCCCAACACACTGGGGCCCCACCTCTGTTTCTTCTTTAATCATTTGATATCTAGATGAGCTAAAAAGCCCGAGAAAGACTGCCAGCGAAGTCATTTTGACTGTTTAGAGGCAGAGGCTTCTCAGGCAGTATGTGTGACAGACAGGATCTGCAGCCACTGGGAGTAATCACTCGATAGTAAGATCTGGTTTCTTAATTATGAATCTCTGGTTTTAGGCCACTTGTACTCCCCATGTTTATTGCCTTTACAACATTCATTAGTAATCTTTTTGAATACCATAATTTGTCCTATTAGGCAAGGGTGAGCCAAGAGAAATTTTGCTTTATGCTCTGCCTTCCATAATTTGATGTAATGATTGTAGCACTACTTTAAGGTGATACTCAGACATATAGTGAAAACTGCTTCATCCTGTTGCCTTTCCCTACATAAACATACTCTGTAGGCAAAACCAGCAGATTCTATATTTGGTTTTGATAAGAAAGACAAATCCTTTTAAAGTGGCTTTTTCTGGTTGCATGTTTCATACCTCACAATTATACCCACAGTGCCCTGAACATAGTGGGCACGGATATCTACTGGTTTGACGTCATTATGATGAGGGAACAGAAGGCAAGCCAAGGACAAAGCAGAAGCTGGCATGCCCCCCGCCACCCCGCGCCCCTGTGACATGTGTGACGTTCCTCAGGCACTCCTGGCTACTCTAAAGGAAAAACAAATAGTTAACTTGTAGAGATCACAATCCTGCAAGACCTGAGTCTCCCTCACTTTACAAATGTCCTAGTGATACACAAGGAAGAGGCTTTCTTATCAACAGCCTAACTTCCAGAGACCTATAGCTCAGTTTCTGAAGCCCTAACATCACTCTCCCCTCCATAAAATTGAGGGAGGCTGAGGCACAGAGAAATGTAAATAAAGTTAAATTTCTTCTAAACCTAAAGCTCATTGATAAGGACATGTGATAGTAGGAGTGTGACGTTCCTCCATGAAGCTCTCAACTATCTTACTGTTAATACCTTATTAAAAGAAAAAACAACCTTACTTGACAAATAACAAAGCCTCTGGTATCCTGTATGTTCTATTTAACACAACGAAAGTTCTTTCAAACCGTCTCTTTTCCTTACCTCCCCTAACCCCAGAGTATATAATCAGCCACCCCTCACAACCCCGGGGCAGCATCTCTTTCTGCCCAGGGTTCCTGTCCCTGTGCTTTAACAAATCACCATTTTGCACTAAAGACATCTCAAGAATTCTTTCTTGGTCATTGGTTCTGGACTCCATCCCACTGAACATCACTTATACTCTAAAATTTCATAAATTAGGCCCTTTTTTGATCCCAATCTAAATCTAAAATGCAAGGTTTTGTGTGTGGTGGTGGTGGTAGTGGGGTTGTTATTTGTTTTTTTGCTTTTGTGTGGTTCCTCCCCTTACACCTGCTGGATTGGTTCTTTAGATTTTCTTGAATACAACATATTAACTTATCAATGATGTCATAAGATAAACTGGAGCCTCAAAAAGTGAAGACTACGGCACACAAATGCAGGAATAGAGAGCAAAACATTAACTTTTGTGGTTGTTCTTAATTTATACTGTGGCTAGCTGGGGCAGAGGACACCATGTTGTGGGGAAAAGTACTCTCGAGGGCTGACGGACAAATCTCTAGGCTGCGATCTGAAGCTTATGGTGAAACCCTTTATCATAGAGCACCATCACAACAGTGGGTGAAAAAAAAAAACATTAAGAAAAAAAAAGCACAGCAAGGGATGCATATTTACATATTTTAATGAAAACAAATTATCTCTCCTGAAAGTAATTAATTGTGAAATTATTTAATTATGTGGCAGTAGTAAGGGGGAAACAGTGTTTGAGGTTTTCAGTAAATTCCAGTTTATAAGTAAACAGTTATTTGAGTCTGGATTCTTTATTAAGTAATTTTTTACTGAAATCTCAGGATGTCAAGCTATTTTTTTTCACTAGTACTATACCAAAATGCAGCAATTATGCAATTAGAAAGAAATTGCTTTTGTGGATTTCTTTCAGTTCTGAAATATATACATTTAGAAAGTGGTGGAGAAAGGAGATACAATAGAATACTTGAGAAAGATGGGCTTGACTTTGAAATATTTATTCAAGCAAAAACTCTCATTGATTGCTCTGTCAATTTCTCAGCATGCCTACATAAGAATAAACATAGAAATATAGAATCTAATATCTGAAAGGAAACCTACAGATTATCTAATCCAGCTTCCTACACAATACTGGAAACTTTCCCACTACAACTCCATCAGTAGGTCACCAATTTTCACTTACACAAAATGTGTGGTTCTGAATTCACTTGTAGTAGTTGTAGGATAGCTCTACTGGATACATTCTCTTTAAAATTTTGTCCATCAGATTAATTTTTGCTTTCTCACAGCACAGGATGTGTCTAATTACTATTCCACCTTTAGTCTATCAAATATTTGCACGTTTATTTTTGCCTTTGCATTTTTTTTCCCCCTGATTCAGGCTCAACATTCCTATTATACTCAAGAACCCCAGATACAGCATAACTTACTTACCAGTCACTGCTCTGGATGTTCTCACTTGAAAGAGCTTCAGTGTGTGAATGCATAGTTTTTCAAACTTGACAATATGTTCTAGAATAGAAGTGGCACCATCATCACCACAGATCTGCTCCCAAAAGTCAACTACTCTCTTTCTTGTGTTCCTATAATATATTTAAGAGCCAATGAAGGATACTGATTAACCATAAGGAAACCACTACTCAAGTGATTTTATCAATGGTGTGACCATAGACAAATTACTTGACCTCTCTGTGTCAGTCCCTTAGTAAAATGAGGGTAATTATAGTACCTACCTTTCATTGCATTGAAAATGTATTAAGTTATAATTTGTAAAATGCTTAGAACAATACCTGACACATAGCAATGTTTTGTAAGTGTCTATTGGTTCCCAAATTGTCCCCTGAACACAGAGGGCAAGGAGAGGCCAATGAAAGCAGCAGAACAGACTGATACATGGAAAATTAAATAGGAAAAAGAACTTACATATGAGGGTAATATGAGGTATTCACAAGATGGGTGGATCTCTGCATTACTTGCCAGAATCTTAAAAGTGTGTATAGAGGCCTTAACTGGATTTAGTGTTTCATCCAGATGGTTCCAGCAACATTGTTCTTTCTCTCAAGGCTGCATCCTTGAAAATGGCTTCCATGTGGGAATGGTGGGTGAAATGTACATTCTAGGACAGGGGAGGCAGTTAGGAGCCTCCAAATGCTCACAGCCAGCTCGTGAGTCAACTGGAGGTCCCATCACCTGATGACCTCCTCCAACAGTGTTCATTAAAGATATGGCTGAATCTAAGTCTTCATAGTTTTATTAAATTTCTTAAGTTTGCTTTGGGACAGTTTTTCTATCCTTTAATTTTTCATAAATATTTCATAAATAATTCATAAATATTTGTTTAGCAGAATGAGCCCTTTTGTTGGAAGAAATACCATGCAGCACCACTACATAATAAATAAAAGAACTGCTCTGTGTACAACTGGGATAAAAGTCCAGACATCTAGCTGTAACTAAAATGAACTTCACTCCATACATGCCATGAAGACCAGAAAGCATATCTGGTGATGTTGGATTCTGAAAAAAGAATGGAGATATATTTTTTAACCTTTTGATCCTAACTTGTTTTCCAGTGTATGCGGTAACTGTTGTGTTCTCCATAAATTTCATAATCAGAAGGATTTCAATCTACCTGAATCACCAAAATATAAAGGAAGAGGGTAAGTTCAAAGTATTGGACATTGGCATCCCTGAAGTTTCCTTTCTTGTCCCTGAACCATTAACATTTTCATCTTTTGTAAATACATAATGAATTCTACTATCATCCAGTTCATCTTCCTGCATTTTTCCCCTAACAGTATGGTGACTTTGCCAAATTTCTTCCAGAAATCAAGATATATCCTATCTATAGACTCCACCTAACCTGAATGGCTGTTAATCCTCTCAAGCAAAAAAGTAAAGCTTATAAGTTTTGTATTTGTACTTAGAGTGTTCTTAGGAATCCTTTTTTTTAATCTGTGCTGATAATCCTTCTGATAGTTCACCCTTTTAGGGCTCTATTAATGGTCTAGGTTCAAATAGAAACAAAGATTAATAAATTTGACATCATTACCTGGTAGAGATAGCTTTATATTTTGGATATAAAGAAAATTTTTTGCCCCTTGGTTTAAACTGATACATTACCTGATCATTAAAACTTCTTATGGAAAATCAAAAGTGATCAATGATGTCTTTAAAGACTAAACCTAAGTATTTAAACCCCAGTTTGAGATATTAAGACCCATATTAGTTTCCTAGGTCTGCCATAACAAAGTGGTTTAAAATGACAGATATTTATCCTCTTTTAGTTCTGGAGCCTAGAACTTGGAAATCAGTACATTGGTAAAGTGGTGCTTTCCCAGAACCCAAGTGAAGAATCTGTTCTTCGCATTTTCCAGCTCTGGTGGCTCCACTGTTATCCTTAGTTTGTTGCTGTGTCACTTCAATCTCTGCCTTCATCTTCATATGCCTTGTCTTCTTTTGTGTGTATATTATAAGAACACTTATCATTGGATTTAGGGCCCACCCAGGCCTAATCCAGGATGGTATCCTTATCTCATGATCTTTAAATTTCATTATCTCTTCAAAGACCTCTTTTCCAAATAAGGTAACATTCACAGGTTATAGGGATTAGAATGTCACATATCATTTCAGCCCCAAAGACTTAAATTCATATGTAATTGTTAATCTCCTTTATTTTTTTTTCTCCACTATCCAAGAACAGTGGCTTGTATAGGAAACAGGTTGGAAGTTTAGAGGATGAAGAGGAGTGTGATGGTAAGGGCACTTGAAACCATGATGTAAATGGTGAAGGAAATAGAGCTATTTCTTCTGGAGAAGAAAAGACTTAATGATGTGGCAGGGGTCAATAATAGTTCTCTTTATATATTTGGAAGATAGAATTGACTTCTATATATGTGGAAGATAGAAAAGACTTCCATATGGTTCCTGAGGAGTAGAATTAAAATTGATGTTTGGTGGATACCAATAGATAGATTACAGGTTCAATTCAAGATACATGTTTCTAAAAAAACTGTCCATAGCTTCAATGGATTGCCTTAAAAGGTAGCAAACTGCCTATTACTGAGGGTGGTCAGATATAGAAATAATAAAATGAATTAAAATCTCTAAATGATTTATAAACTGATTCTCCTGTGATTTTCAAATCACAATGCATATTAGAATCATTTGGGAATCTTGTAAAACTTGACATGTTCTTTAAGAGTGAGGTCTGAGTATGTGTGCTTAATCCGTTATTATCTATTGGTTTAGACTGATGGTTTCCAAAGTGTATTCCCAAATCAGACTGAGCAGCCCTGAGATCCTGTGATCCTTTAAAGAAGGATCTTTAAAGTCCCTTCCAATCCTGAGATTTTGATTCTAAGATACAGAAGAGAAGGACAAGGTATTCAATCAACAACACATCTAAAACTGAATTGAAAATGTGAAAATGGGCAAGATTGCCAGCAAATACCACATAGGCCATATTGTTCTGTGTATTGTTCTTCTAAGCCTGGATAATCATGCTCAATGATGTATATTCACTTTAAGAGGACTCTTCAAGTAGAAAATGTTCCTGAAAGGTTTAAACACTGTGAATGATCCCAAACTCATCATCGTGTCATGGGAGCCGGGGCCACTAAGAATGTAACCACAGAAGGAAAATAAAATGAGACAAGAGCTTGGCAATTTGATGCAGATGAGACTGAGGTTATTATAGTCCAGGCTAACAATGTAGTCTGAAGGAAAGAAGGACATTTTGTTATGGGACAATGTATGTCACTAACATTTGAGGAATAAACTTTAAAAATTAAATTAAATAGATAAAGAAAGGGGAAAAGGAAGAATACAGATTTAGGAGGCAGGTTCCAGAAAAATATTAGGTGTAGTCATTATCTTTCAGTGCACATTCTAATATAAATGTGACATGTCTATCATGTAGAATAGCATGTGTTTTGCTATTTTTCTACATGTAAAAAACCATGTGTGCTCTGGATGTAAAAAGTATTGCAACTGGTAAAGCAGCACATATTTACTAAATAGACCTTAAATGGGCAACAACCTTAAGGTTCTTTTCTTACAAGGGAAGAGAACATTAAAATCTTGCACTTATTTGAAAACAAAATAATTTATTGATGTATGGAGAAGTGCAGTTTTCCAGGTTTCAAGAAAAATTTGATCTAGCAGCTAATTGATGATGTATCCAACAAACAAGTCAAAAGTCATTTGTTTTTCTTTTCTTTCCTTTTTCTTCTTTTTCTTCTTCTTCTTTTTTTTTTTTTTTTTTCCATTCTCTCTGTTCTGATATCCAAGGTGCTGGCTTTAGCTCAGGGCTGGCTCTCCCTGAGGTTGCATCAGAATTTCTTCTACCAAACTAAGAGGCTTTCTTTCATGTTCATGTCACAGGGACAAAGGACTTCTCTTTTTCTTACTCATACTGAATTATTAATTATTTTAGGTTACATATCCATCCCTGAACTGACTGTCAAGGTAAGGGGCATAGGATTGGCTTGGGCTAAAGAGGGCCAAAGGTTGAAGTGAGGTGATAATAGTCATCCTTCTTTAACCACAGCAAAATTCCTCTCTGGAAGAAAGGCACAGATGCCAGGTAGGCAATGGGCAATGGAAAAGAGGCAGGTCAGATGAGAACCTGATAAAAGTTTGGAATTTTTCCTAGAGACATACTATTGATAAGTTTTTGTTTGATTCTTATAAACACAAAGTTGTACATGATACTCTATCCATAAAATATATTGATAGTTATCATCTTCTCTTATTTTTATTTTTTACTTTCAAAATGAAAACTCAATAGGCAAGCAGGAAAGCCACTTCATTATTTATCAAAATGTGAACTCTCAGGGTCTATATTTTAAATCCAGACATCACAGTGTACATATCTATGTGTGTAAGTTGTCCAAAGAGACCATAGCTTCTTTACAGTTTAAAAAAAAGAGAGAGAGAGATGGTGACCTCAGAGATCACTGAGTAGTAGCGCACAAGAGGAGCAAACCAGTTCAGACTCCCACCTAGGCAAATCTGAGCCCAACACATAGCCTTCCCGAGTCCCTGATTCATCTACTCATTTAAATTATGAATTTAAGAAAGTATAACCGTTCTCTTCCTTGTCAGTTGACACCTTCTCTTAATTGTACTGAAAAAACGATCTTGCTTCAGAAACTGAAAGTTACGGGGAGGCACCTGAGAACCAGAAAAAAGTATGTTGGAGGCCAGAGGGTTCTGAATAACAAGAGACAATTGTTCAGTCAGCCCAGGGTGTGGACATTCAGTACAAGTGAGTTTCTCTGTAGTACCACTTTTCTATCCTTGGTAGTTAGATTCTTATTAGAAAAGATAGTCTGCTACCATGTGGTTAGCCAGACAGACTAATACACTGGTCTTCTTTCAAGACACGGTCTCGGGGCGCCTGGGTGGCTCAGTGGGTTAAAGCCTCTGCCTTCGGCTCAGGTCATGATCCCAGGGTCCTGGGATTGAGCCCCACATCAGGTTCTCTGCTCTGCAGGGAGCCTGCTTCCTCCTCTGTCTCTGCCTGCCTCTCTGCCTACTTGTGATCTCTGTCAAATAAATAAATAAAATCTTAATTAAAAAAAAAAAAAAGGACACGGTCTCTACATACTGGCTTATCTTTTATTTGGAGTGAAAGTTGAGGGACACAAAAAAGGCATGGGCTCTGCCAGCAGAACAAGATCCAGGTAGGCCGTCTAGTCACCTATAAGTATGGAAGCCTGCTCTACAGGGGTCCCTCCTCTTGTAGTGTACACTCAGGCTGCCTATCAAGATATCTTTTGATATTTCATTTAGGCTTTTCCCTCATAAATGCAATTTTCTCCATTGGTTATATTTATGGTGGTTAATTTAGGGCCCTTTATGGATAGGCATTTGGGGCAAATGGCCTGAGGGCTGGCTGCTTAATCATTTTCTACAGCTAGTAGTTCTCAAAGTATCAGTCTTGGCTTCCTGCCTTGGCTCTGAAAAACATTCCTACTAAACGTGAGCATGATTCGTATAGGTTTTCTCTCTTTAACAGGAGGGAGAATGTGGTATAATTGAGAGGACCATGGACTGAGGGTCAAAGGAGGTTGGTTTGTTCCCAAACCTGCTACCAATTAGCTTCGTGGGTCAGTGGATCAGTTATGATAATCACTCTCCGCCTCAGTTTCCTTATCTGTAAGGTGAGGGGGTCAGATGAGGGTTTAAGTCACCCATGAGCTCTAATTTCCGTCTTTCCATTTATTTATGTCTCCTCTATTTATAAATCATGACCCTCCCACTCCCCCAACCCAAAACTATGATTTCCCAAGACCATAAGATCCATTAAAAAAGAAAAGGGAAGACTATGAATTCTCCTCATCTCCTTACCTAACTCACAGATACTTTGTAAAAATAAAATACATTTTTAAAAAGATGTATGTTGAGAGCCAAGAGAATGTGTATGTGTGTGTATCTTTTTTCTGATACTTACCCCCTCTGTATTGTTTCTGATAATTATCCCCCTCTGTATCTGGACATAAACTTAAGTGGGAAAAAAAAAGGTATTCTTTTCATTAAATATCCATTTTGGCTTGCATCTTTGTAGCTCTAGAGTTAAATTCTTTGGCAGCAAAAGCCAAATACTTTGGGTATAGTATTGGGCATGACAATACCAATATGATAGCAATAACTACCTGTCCATCTTAGTTTTTTCAGAGAAAGCATTTATACAGAAGTGATTTTAAACACTCTATTGTTTCTAGAGAGAACTGTGAGGTGTTGAGAATTTATCTTTATGTGCATTATAATGAATATTCCATAAAGGAAGGAATTATTATCTGTTCTGTTGACTGTTGTGTCCCCAGCCCCTAGAACATTGCCTGGCCCATATTCTACAAATATTGCTGAATGAAGGATATAATTCAGCACAGTTTAGAGAAGAGAGGTAAGTGTCACCTAGTCTCTTTTGTTTGTTTAAGATTTTGTTTGTCAGAGAGAGAGGGAGCGAGCGCACAAGCCAGGGGAGCTATAGGCAGAGCAGGCAGAGGGAGAAGCAGGATCCCCACAGAGCAAGGAGTCTGATGCTGGACTCAATTCAGGACCCTGGGACCATGACCTGAGCTGAAGGTAGCCGCTTAACTGACTGAGCCACCCAGGTGTCCCTAGGTCACTTATTCTTGAGCCCGCACTCCCTTCTTAGTTCAAGAGCAGCCAGGTTGAAGCTTCCCTAACACCTTTAATCACAGTATACTATCCTCTCCAGTCCCAACATCTGTCTCCTGCCCATCATCCACTTGCTCCCTGATGGGCTGCTATGTGCTTTTCTCACCCTTTTCTGAATGATGTCCTATCTGCTAATGCCAACTGAGCAGAAATTTCCTCCATCACCAGGTGTCTACTTAGCTAAGGTGCCCTTTAATAAGGATTAGCAATTTGTGGAAACATTAGATAGATAGTTGACTATTATAAACCATCAAACTGACATGGAGTAGAAAAGAAATGGAATTGACTGGCAGGCCATAAAGAGAAGTTGGGGGAAATAACAGTTATTTCTACATAACTTTATGATAACTCTTCCTGGAGACTGTATACAGACTTTGTTTAGAAAAGCACTGGGATCTGGTATAAAGGATTAGGAACTCAATCAGATTATCAATATTTGAAAGCTCCAACTTCTTTCTACTACATATGCACTATTGAGATGTGTAGTAATGCAAATACATTTTTTAAATGTACAAAATGATCCAGATTTTTGTTTTTTGTTTTAATTTTTTTTGTCTTGCTTTTCAGAACCATAATGGATTCTATTAAAGATATTTAAAGATGCTTTAACTATAAAATTTCATTCTAAATTAAATTTCAATCTTCTTAAATTAAATTTCAATCTTAATCTTGAAATTTAATTTCAATCTTCTAAGTATGAACATTGTTTATAATGACCTGCTCCTAAAACACATGCATTTTTTTCAATACCTACTCATGTGCCATTCCTTAATTTGCTTCTCTATGTCTTGTCTGCCACAATAGGGCTGATGGGATGCATTTGTCTTAACAGGTAAGAAGAGGACCAGAAGTCTATGGTCCATCCTTGGGTCTGAAATGTCAGACAGGCTTTCCAGTACCAGGAGGTTGGGAGGTTGCAAAATGCAGTGCTCCTATATGATTCTATCCTTTCATAGTCCTTCACACGCAGCAGCAGGTCCAGGACTTGAGGTCAGCTCAACATGCCTAATCTCCCACAAACTCTGACCCAACTCACCTTTGCTGTCCACCAGACTCGACTCTACTGATGGGTCTTGGAGGCAGTGTGGTTCATCAGAAGTAGGTTCTGGTACGGTCCCACATCTATTGTTTCCTTACTAATGTCCCACACTTTCTTTAAGCTTAGAGTTTTCCTCTGAACCTTAACCAAGACCTGAATTCTTTAGAATGTCATCCTGTTCCATCCATCACTCCTTCCTTAGTGTAGGTTAAGGAATCATGCATTATAGCTATGAGCATGGGCACTGGAGCAAAGTCAACAGGACTGGACCATCTTCAGCTCTTTCTTCCTGTGGGAACTTGGTAAATGACTCAAGGTCTCTGTCTTAGTTTCATTTGTAAAATGGTATAATCACAGTCCCTCCTTCAAAGGTTTATTATGAGGCCTAAATGACCACATGTATGCCATCTATAAATACTAGTAATAAAACATTTCAAGAAGAGAGAACCACTTTGTCCAATGCTTGTAGCGGAAATGAAGACTTGCATGATCCTTGAGGATTATAAACTGGTTGAGGGATAATAAATGATGTATTATATATTAGAGATAAAAGTCCCCACAATGTATCCTCCCAACTACCATTTGCCGAGTTCACAATTGAAACTTTTGATGAACAGTATCTCTCTATAAGTACATGGAAGAGGGGTGTCTGGTTGGCTCAGTGGGTTAAAGCCTCTGCCTTTGGCTCAGGCTCAGGTCATGATCTCAGGGTCCTGGGATCAAATCCCACATTGGGCTCTCTGCTCAGCAGGGAGCCTGCTTCCCTTCCTCTCTCTCTCTGCCTGCCTCTGCCTACTTGTGATCTCTGCCAAATAAATAAATAAAATCTTTAAAAAAATACTTTTAAAAAAGTACGTGGGAGAGCTATTCTTTTAAAAGGACATATAAAAAATAAATTTAAATAATTAAAATCTCCTGAGCACAATTTAAACCTTTGAAGGTTCAGCAGTCAGTATATGATGTCCAAGTTACTTTGGGGTCATTATTATGAACCTCTCATCAAGCACCTGCTTTTACACATGACATATGCTCAATAGGTATTTGTTGGTAGAATGTCTAAGACATGAATGGACATCAATAATCATTGCATTACTGTAGGTAAGTAAAGTGCTAGTAAAGAGAATGTCAGATACATCACTGCCCAGAATATCACCATAAAAAGATTTCTGATCCCAAAGAATACCTTTTATTTAGAGGTGGTGAAATGATTGCTTGGCAATCCAAACCTAAGACATGGTAGAGCAAAGATGTAAGCCCTCACATGCTGCAAAGTAGGACTGTCAGATTGAAATACAGATACCCAATTCAATTTTAATTTCAGATGAACAATGAATATTTTTAGGACAAGTATGTATCAAACATTGAGCATTTTTAGGATAAGTATGTTCTAAATATTGACATATTTATCAAATGGGGCACAATTATCTTCAAATGTTATTCACCGTTTACTTAAAATTCCAATTTAACAGAGGATCCTGTATTTTTACTTGCTAAATCTGATAGCCCACTCTAAAACCCAACTGTTACCCCACATACTATTTCTGTATGGCCTCCCTTTGTGACCTGATATGGTCTGGGATGCTTTTGGGACACCCTGGGATGCTAATTCTCTAAGATTTTGTGCCTCTTTCTGCTTCCCGTGATTGGAAAAACCCAGATCTCTTCCACATTTGCTTCCTGTGTCATTCTTCTTCACCTAGGGCTTTTATGTGCTTGAAAATCTTTGACCCTTCTTCCACATTCTTGTCCTACAAGTTTACTTGTCATCAAGATGACTCACTGTCACCTCAAACTCATCCCATTTGTAAACTAAACTCTTCTTTCCTACAATTCTTATTCCTCCTCTGAATTTCCTGTCTTTAAAATGCAATGACCAATTTCCCAACAATCAGACTTGCCAAACCACAAAATAACTACAATCTCTCCTCACCCTTCCTCACTGCAGCCACATCCAATCAATTCCTTGGTCCTGTTGCTCCTTTTTTCAAACATTTCCCCAGCCTATCCTTTATACTGCCAAGGACCCAAGCCTAAAGAAGGCTCATATCACCTCATTTTCTGAACAATGTGATTGTTTCCTGATGGCTCCATCTCTCCCTCCTCCAGGCAATTCTGCCAAGCACATGCCCAGGTTAATGTCTCTAAAATACAAGACTTTCTGACAAGAGAAAGACGAATAGCCTGACATAAAATGAACAATGTTTATGCACAAGAAATTGGCAGTAGAGAAATTAAAAATGACTGAGAAACATATGAAAAGATGCTCAAATTCACTAATGGTTTGGGGAAATGCAAATTAAACTAATAATGAGACATCACTTTATGACTAGGAAAAAAATGAAAAGAACAAAAACAGCTAATGCTGAGAAGGATGAAGGAAAAACTTTTCTTTCATATACAGCACGTAGAAATGTCAGTGGGCAGTTTTTGAAAGCAATCTAGCATAATCCGTAAAAATTGAAAATGCACAGATGTTTTGACCCAGCAATACCACTCACAGGAATCTATCTAATAAAATGAAATCCACTAGTACTTAAACACATATGCACCAGGGTATTTGCCGTCGACAGCTTTGAAACAGAAAAACAATCCAAGAAACAAAAAATCCTTGAGGGAAAAAGGGATACCAAGAAATAAGAAATGGGTTGAATAACTTAAGGTCTATCCATACCACAGAATATTAGGCAGCTATTAGAATAAATTAGTGCATCAGGAGAGTCAGAATTAATTAAATGGGATTTCTATAAGTGAAAAAAAATGCAAAAACATGTACATGCAATGCCATCTTTATTTTTTTAAAGATTTTTATTTATTTATTGACACAGACAGAGAGAGAGAACACAAGCAGGGGTAACAGCAGGCCGAGGAAGAGGGACGAGCAGGCTCCCCACTCAGCAGGGAGCTGCAGGCAGGCCTTTAATGACTGAGCCACCCAGGGGCCCCGCAATCCCATTTTAAATAGTAATCCAACCCATTTATGGATTTGTGTCTATATAATGTACACATGCTTGCACACACACTTACATTCATATGTTCATATGAACATGGAAGGGTACCCTCATCAAGTTGTTCACATGAGTCACCTTGGGAGGGAATAATGGGGTCTTATATGAATTGGCAGGGGAGATGTAAAACATTACTTTTATATCTCCTGCCATAATTTTCTTTTTTAAAGATTTTATTTATTTGACAGACAGAGATCACAAGTAGGCAGAGAGGCAGGCAGAGAGAGGGGGAGGCAAGCTCCCCGCTGAGCAGAGAGCCCGATGCGGGGCTCGATCCCAGGATCCTGAGATCATGACCTGAGCTGAAGGCAGAGGCTTAACCCACTGAGCCACCCAGGCGCCCCATCCTGCCATAATTTTTAATGGTCCTCCATTGCCAATAAAAATAATAAATATTTAGCCCCCATTAGCGACCTCAGTCTATTTTCCTGGCCTTCAATAGTACTATTTCTTATGAGGTCTTTCCATCGCAACCAAACTGATATTTCTGGTGATCTCGTTGTTGATTCTTCATAAGTTATCTCTCACCCCTGCCCTATACTTAACCCTCCACACTCACCCACATAATTGACCCTCCTTCTTTTCAACTATTCCCTTAAGGAACCCCTCAAATTTCATTTGCTTTATGAAGAGCTTCCTATTCACTCTGACCTTCTTTGTGGTATCCTTTCTGTGATAGTGATACTTCAGTTTTCAAGGACCATTCCTTCACTATCTGCCTGATCATCCCACCAGCTCGCCTGTGCAGAGAGCATTCCATTGACCACTGGGCCTAATGGAGCTGCTCCAGGACACACCAGCAGGATGTAGCCAGTGTCATCAGCCCTGCTCTTCTAACTCATATTTAAGTCTGGCCTTCTGAGCCCAAAAGCTGTATTCTTTTTATTAAGCCATGCTTGCTATATTTTCTTCTTTCATGTGTGAAAGAATATCATCCGCTGCCCCATCTTTCAGAGAGAGACTGGTATTACCTTCCCCTGGACCTCATTTTCTCTGTCTGATTTTCTGGGCTCCTGACCTTACCCTTTTTCAGCAGAGTAGTGGAGGCAGTGTTCTATAGTGTTCTATAGTTCCTGTGAATTCTTATCTCAACAGGGGTTAGATATATGTCATTGCCATTAGCAAGGACCTGCCCCTGCTATGTACTGTCCCCAGCATATTATATATAATAATCGTAGAAGCAATGTTTCATTATTAGCCCTTTACAAATAATGTAAACAGGTTAGGTAAATGGTTCTGGGTCTGGCAGGTTAAGGGCAAAGTCAGGGCTCTCAGGTTCCAAAATCTGTGTTCCCTTGCATGAGCAGAGCTAGCTTTAGCTTCAGAGTTAGGACTTAGAAGAGGGTACAAGAAGAACAGGCTACTATGGAAGGAAGAGACACAGCACAGCACAATGAGCATAGGACTCTTGGCAAATATAGTCACAGCTGGCAGGAGTCCACACAAGGGCAAAGATGGGAGCCGGGAGCCAGGGTCCTAGAAATCATTATCAAAGGTCTTCCTTTTGCCCTACAGGTAGTGCACCCTGCAAAATGGGCTAAAAATCTGCTTGAAAATCCTTACATGGGTATGCCTTATATATATTTACCTCCTATCACTAATCTCCCTTTATGCCTACATCTTGACACAGTCAAATTCCTTTTTGGATACTGTCTATCCAGTTTCCTCCCATGTCTAGGTGCTGCCCCTAGAGTGAGAGTAAACTCATCTGGGGGACTACATATTCATGCCTTTCTGCTGCTTCAGATGTGTGCCAGACTATTTGCTCATCAATCAGGCAAATGAGTGAAAAACAATGCCCTCAACCAGACAGGGTACATCCCAACCTATTCAGAGGGCTCCCCTGATTTTAACTCCGCTGGCAATTTCAGAGAGGAAAACTTGCAGCTGTCAGGCCTGGGCTTCCTTTCCCTCTCCTGGTAGGTACAGTATCTCTGAGCTGTGGTATTCACACATGCCCAGCGTGCTGCCAGCAGGGATCAAAGACAGAGTCAGAAGAGGCAGAAATAGCAAAAATTCCAATTCCAATGCTTTTACGGCTTGCAGTCATTTAGCATTTCATCTCCATGAATTTCCCAGGGTGCATTCCAGAGTTGTGTGCATTTAAGTTTTGACCCTTAGCTGCCCATTGTCCCATTCCCTTTCTGAGTATCCAGAAAGTCACACCATTAGTCAGAGGGGATACCCATGGGGGTAATAAGAAGAAAATCAACTCAGTAACCCGACCAAATTGTTTTAAATAATTTCTGACTCAGAATGACCATATCTCTGCCCTTTTGCTGCCCTCCCCACTGCACCCTCCACCCCTTTGGCAATTTCTGTTTCCATTCTGGCCTGGTGGGGTCAAAGTATCATAAAATCATCCATTCTAACATGAGTCTTATCTGATTTTTTTTTTTTTTTTTGAAATATCAAAGAAGTCAGAAACATCGTATATCAAGAGACTGGGTTCTCTGGTTCTCATTTGAACTTTCTGAGGTTCCTGCAACACTAGCTTAAGTTCAGTCAGTTTGATGTTATGACTTTGAGTTTGGTGTTTAAGGCGCTATGAAATAAACATCAATACAATGCTGGCTCTTGTTTCATTTGAACTATTTAACCCTCTAGGGCAGACTCGGGCAAATCTAGAAATTTGAGTTTCACCGATTACTGAACTTTAAAGGAGGACTGAAGTTATGGATTAAGGGAGTCTGACTTTCAAAAACCGCTTCTAACTTAAAGTAAACAGCTCAGGCTCCTCATCAGCTTTTCCTGAGCCATCTCTGGTTAAAAGTTGGCCCCACTGGAAGTCAGTCTACAGCCTGTCTCTATTCTTCCAGAATTACAGGTTGCCATGGTTACAGTGGCTTCTGGAAATGAACTTCATAATTGCTGCATATTGCATATAAACAGCTGGATTCCCTCTTTCAATTTCACTCTGAAACAATGAGGGCCCAAGAAAATGTCCTCGTATTTGAATCATTGACATGCTAAAGATCATTATACCAGTAGTGAAGCATCATGGCGTAGGGAAACTTGAAGAAATGATGATGTCAAGTTCCCCAGGCTCTATATATCTATATGAATGTAAAATGTGTATGTGTGATTCCACATACACAGAACAAGAATCCTTGAGAAGCCGAAAGAGCCCCTCCTTTCAAAGATCCATTAATACAACTCCTGTTTTACAGGGTGTGAAACAGAAACCCAGAGACTGAAAATTTTCTGTGCATTCTCTCACAGCAAGACAGGTACAAAATGGAATTTACAGAAGAGCCTGGTGCTGTGGATATGGCTCCCATCACATTCAGAATTTGGGCTTGAGTTCCAGCTCCGCTCCTGATCAGCTGTGTGGTCTCCGAGTGTCATTTAACCCAGCACTCAGTCCGTGTCGGTATTTTAAGAGAGTTGGTTATAGAGTTTTTGAGGCATGTACCTATTCATGTCATCCCTCTATCAACAGTAGTTGCTGAGAGGCCAAGGTTAGTGGCTAAGATTGTATTCTCTTTTAAAGAAACATATTGATATGAATTTTAAAATAAAATCACTTTCAGGAAGGTGAGATATTACTGGTTGTTAATATCCTAGCAAAGATCAGTTAATGAAGTTAGTTAATCACATAGTGCAGTGTTGAGAATATGAGACCCAGATGATAATGAGGATGGGGTTCTTTTTGGAGAAGAAGGTTGGTTGAAAAAGACAAGTTCCTAGAGGTTTGTGGGGGAACCTAGGTCAACAGATTTCACCTGGTTGAGAGAGGAGAAGAAAGAAGATGCAGAAGGGGTCCAATAAGGAGACAAGAAGACCTATTTCACAAAATGAGGGTATTTTTCTGTGTCTTACTATCCATCCATGTAGTTGTCTCTCTCTCTCTGAGAAAGTCTTACAGTGTTCCCAAGGAAAGTTACATAGAGAATAATAATACTGCTAAGGTAATAATAATAATAATAATAACCTCTTAATAAAGAACTATTTCTCTGTCCTACCTAGAGCTTGCACAGGTAACATCCTGCTTCTGAATGTCAAATCTCAGTGGCCAGCTCTGTTACTCTCCAGGGCTGTGCAACCTGCCCTCTCCCTATTCCCGATTAAGGTTTAATCTTCCACAAGATGACCTTACCATGGGTAACAGCCAATAATGAGGACAGAATTTCATTCTCCCCCTTGGAACTGGATTTTCTTTTCAGGCAAGAACTGGGTATAGTTTTCCAGGAGTCTTGAAAGGACGAATATGAAGTGCTAGGTAGCAATCCCTCTGGCTGCCTTTGTCCCTTTTATAGAGCCCAAAATGTACTAACTTTAAGAAAACAACAACAAAAATATCAACTACTTTAAACCCCCCTCTGATTCCCTGGCCCACAACTGCGGGTAAGAAAGACCACTGGGGGCTCCTCTACCTCTCCTCAGTTGGAAGAAATCCTCTTGGTAATCGGTAACATACGGGTACAGTCCAATCCACCTTTGATCTCGTAAATCTCACCTGGTTTCTTGTGCATTGAGACCTTTCTGAATCCTTATTTGTTGTAGGTTTTGTCCCCTGACTTGTTTTTTCCTCCTTCCTCAACCACGTGTTTCTTGGTGTCTCATCACTGATAATATCTTTTCACCATGAAACCCTCCCCCTAAAAGAGGCATGCCTTTTCCTCAGGCAAATGTTCTCACATGCTTCAAGGTTTGGCATGTTTCAATTCTTGAATCATGCCTCCCCTAAAACACAAGATGTTCTTTGAGGGGAGCATCACAAAGGATTAGGACCTAATAACCATTTCATTTTTTGATATTTTGATATGCCTTGGAATACTGACACCTAGGCTAACTGAATATGAACCACTCATTCATCAATTTTGTTGAATATCTACTATGTTGTAGGATTTTCATAAACAATACCATAATTCTTCAAAAGTTTCTTTTTTCCAGGAATAAAGATAAATGAAAAGTGAAAAACAGAAGATGGAAGATTTTGTTAACAGAGGGAGTTTGAATTTCTACCATTACTGTTTGAGACCCCAGGCTTACCAATTCTCTTTGTATTTTATTTCTGTTCATCTTAGAGAAAAGCCAGAGGAAAGTTTCTGGGTTTGCTGGGAGAAAGATGGGGTTGTGGAGATGTTAAAATAAGATTTTTCGGGGGCGCCTGGGTGGCTCAGTGGGTTAAGCCGCTGCCTTCGGCTCAGGTCATGATCCCAGGTCCTGGGTTCGAGCCCCGCATCGGACTTTCTGCTCAGCAGGGAGCCTGCTTCCTCCTCTCTCTCTCTGCCTGCCTCTCTGCCTACTTGAGATTTCTCTCTGTCAAATAAATAAAAAATAAAAATCTTTAAAAAAAAATAAATAAGATTTTTCGGCCTCTACTTCCAAGGCTATCCTAAGGACCAGGAAGATCTATGGACATAGGGCCTCTGGCTAAAACGCTTTTGCAGAGTTTATTTTAGGAAAATAAAACTTGCCTCTGTCCAGAGATAAGTCAGAAGATTGCTAGATGGGGGTGGAGGTGAGGAGGAGGAGTGTTAGCAGAAAGAACTTTCCATGACAGAACTCTACTTGTTTTATGTAATCCTTTTCCACTCACCCAGGGCTGTCATTCCTGCCTCTGTGCCCTCAAGAGCAAATGCAGCCAGCACAGTGACATTTTAATAATAATACTTTGTACTTATACAGCACCTGTCAGCCAATGATCTCAAAGTACTTCTCCTGTGATTAACTCATTAATCCTCACAAGGATAAGTGACTTTCCCAAGGTCACAGAATAGTGAATGTCAGGGGCAGGCATGTGCCTTGAGTTCTCCTGCTCCTGCTCTGAAGACAATCCACTTTCCTGCCTGCCACAAAGCCGCCTCTGACATAATCCAGGCTTACCGAGCCACCATGGGTTTATAATTGCATGTCTGGGTCTTCCATTATACCATCTTGTTTAATTAGTCTAGTAGTGAGACCATCTCTTTTTAGTAATCCTCCCATCCGTGGCTGGAAATGCAAAGTTCTTGGGTAGGGGTGGAGATACTGTGATGCACCACCCTAGAGAACGTGCCACTTTGTGTCTTGGATTTGGTGGTTAGTGGCACACAGTGCACCCACCCTGATAGAGCAAGGCAGCTGGGGAGTGGCACCTAGAAAACAGCATTAAAGGCAGGCTGCAAAGAGTTAGGCTTAGCACGCAAGGTGGTTACATCCTCTCTTTCTAGTGTAGATCACAACCGGCACGAGGGACTTAGCCTGGCACAGAAGGGATGTCGACAGATGGTAAGAGTGCAGAAATAAGGGTTTTGGACAGCTTGTTGATCTTTGAACATTGGGACAGCCCCTGAGAGGAATGTCTTCCTAGATAGCACAGCCCAGGTCATTGAGCTGGGCTTCACAGGCTGGACTTCATTCCTACACAACACCTGGGTTACCAGGCAGGTCCCAGAGTAATGATTCATACATAGAGGAGATTTGATTCAAGCATATTTACAAGAACTGGGGGATACCACATTTGAAAATTCAAGTTCAAACAAACTAAAAACAAGAGCCTTTAAGAAAGGAGGAAATGCACTGAAGAGCATCTGGTTTCACCTATGGTTTGATAAGTTAAGGTCACAGTTGCAAGGAGCTTACCCAGAAATACTAGGGACATCTGGGTCATATTACCAGAGAAAGTGATTATGGCATGGAGGGTTAAAACATCTTAAGAATTTTCTGAATCACTGGGGACTGGATCAAGAACCAATGTAGCATACCTCCCTTAGGTGGCGTAGGAGGGAAGACAGACAAAGGAGATAGTCACTCTCAGTCCTGTAGCGTATACAGACTGTATGTCCATGAAAAGGTAATTAATACAAATAACTAAGTGCCCAGTAAGTGTGTTTAAAAATAGACTAAAAGATTTCAGAAGAAACAAAAGCCAATCAGAGTTGGTGCTATTAGAGAAGTTCCATGCAGTGAGTAAAATCTAAACAGGGTCCTCAAGGATAGGTTGGCTGTATCAGAGGGAACATAAAAAAGTGAAAATGGGGGCACCTGGGTGGTTCAACTGGTTAAAGTTCTGCCTTTGGCTCTGTTCATGACATCAGGGTCCTAGGATTGAACCCCGTGTTGGGCTCCCTGCTTGGTGGGGAGCCTAATTCGCCTTCTCTCCACCCCCAGCTTCTATTCTCTCCCTCTCTCTCAAATAAATAAATAAGATTTAAAAAAAAAAAAAAAAGAGTGAAAGAGAATTACAATGTATTAAGTCTGTACTATGTATGGGATACTTTATATTCACTAGCTTCTGAGTCTGCACAAAAACAAATAACAAAGAAATTATTACCTCCTCTTCAAGTTGAAGAAGCAGCCTCAGAAAAATATTATATAATTAAGAAAATGTTACAGAGCAAGGAAGTAGCAGAACTAGTATTCAAACTCATCTGCCCAACGCTGATCTCGAGGTCATTCCACTATATCATATCTTTTCTCTCTTCCTATGAAATTCTATATAAAAGCAGAAGGAATGCCAGGTGTACAGCAGAAGGTAGGACCCCTTAGTGCTGCCTAATCAGGGACATATTAAGAGAGTAAAGGCAATAAGTTGGAGGCTATACAGCACATGGCCCTGAATGCCTAGCCTAGAAATTTGGGCTCTACCTAACAACACAGATGGGATCATGAATGTGTTTTTTTGTTTTGTTTTGTTTTTTTTTATTTTTTATAAACATTATATTTTTATCCCCAGGGGTACAGGTCTGTGAATTGCCAGGTTTACACACTTCACAGCACTCACCATACATGAACGTGTTTTAAGAAAGGAAGTCTCTAGAATGCTCTTGTAGGAACACTGATGTTACAGTGGCATGGATTGTGGCTGGGAGGTAGGGACCCCTGTAAGGGGGTGATTGCAGTTGTTTAGGTATGGGGTAGCACTGGTCAGACCCTCAAGCACCGTAGTAAGAGGAGATAGATGCAAGAATAATTTTTTAAAACACTAAAGAAAACATTATATCCATCAAAAGTCACCCTCTGGGACCCTTTGGGACCCTCTGGGGTCACCCTTTGGGACCGATGGAGGAACAGATTGATGAGGGAGGGCCTCAGAATGCCTGACTTGGGCCCCAGTGGGAACAAACTAGCTTGCACATTTGATGATCAGTTTTCCTCTTCAGAATGGCTGACAGCGGGGACCTTATGCCCTAGTTTGGTTGTCCTTCTTAGAATCTGATCCCCAGCTGTGGTCAGGGACATCTACCCTACCAAACCACAGTCTTCCCTGTTTTTATTTAAACATTCTTTTTCTCTAGTTAGAAGTTGGTCGATTAGGAGCTTTAATACCATATTAAGTAGTGATTTGAAATCCAGCAGTCAGTGACTTCTCATAAAGAAGAGGCTATAAGACTACATGGCCTCAAGGGATCTGCATGTGTCTGGAGAGGATGGATTCAGACCAGGATTGACTGTGGCACAGAAGGTAGATTTTAGGCAAGGAGCTTAAGGTGGTATACAGTTACATGACTTTATCACAAAGGGGCCTGCATATCAATTGTCTTAATTCTATACAGGATCCACAGTCCCTTCTTGTGGGCTATTAATCTGCCAATTTCCTTCCACTGCCCCTCTGGAGAGAAAACCATGGCAGTACCATAAGGTGGGGGGGGGGGGGGAGCGGGGAATGGAACTTGCCCACTTCTCTGCTCTGTTTTCTCCGGTTTCTTGCAAGGTGGAAGGAAGGGCATGTGTATGGGCTGTGTTCAGTTCACCTTCCTCTGCACACACCTTTACCACAAGTTTATTTTTTTATTTTTTTTTTTAAGATTTTATTTATTTATTTGACAGATAGAGATCACAAGTAGGCACAGAGGCAGGCAGAGAGAAAGGAGGAAGCAGGCTCCCTGCTGAGCAGAGAGCTTGATGCAGGGCTGGATCCCAGGACCCTAGGATCATGACCTGAGCCGAAATCAGACGCTTTAACCCACTGAGCCACCCATGAGTTTAAACAAAGAACTATTTAATCGCCACTTGGCAAGCATGGTGGCTATGGTGTCTCCACACCAGTGAAGGCTGAAGTAAAGGCTCCAGCTTCAGAGATGATGGCAATGATGCAGCTGCTGGTCCCCAGTGTTAGTGGAAGGGGCCCACCTGAGTTCATGGCCCAGGTGAAGTTTATATTTGTGTCCCTGCATGGGTCCAGAAGGGACCTGAACTCTGGGTGTTGAAGTCCTGGCTTCAGGAAGCAGCGCCAGACATTAGAACAATGCAGGAGGAATACTGGCAACATGTTGTACTGTTAGTTTGAAAAACTATTTTCATGGCCAAAAGATGGGATCCTATTTCAATTCTCCTGTAACCTCTGTCCCACATCTTTTCATAGAGAACTGGCAAGTAGTGGGAACACTATAAATGTCTCACTAACTACCCTTTATAGTTTTAATGAAAAAGTTCTAGAAGTAATGTTCCCTACAATAAAAACTGCCTAACTTATTATGCAGACAAAAGTCAGGAATTTTCAGTGGTTCTTAGGTCCATGGTCCGTGGAAGAGAGATTAAGGAGGCTAGTGAAACTGGGAAGCCCATATCAGATCACAGAATGCATGGTAACAACTTCTCCCCTCGCCCTTCACTAAGACTGCAGCTTCCATTGGGGCTGAGGAGCTGTCACCAAAGTGTGCAATTGCCTCATTACCAGAGAGAGGAGCTGCACCCTGGGAACCTTCCCAGCCCCCTGAGGCACAGAGACCCAGGATAACAGCATGGCAATGCACCCCCTGCTGGCTTTTATTGTATGCTAATGTAATGGGGCCATCAGTCTGAAGGCTGTCTGTGCATAGAAACAGGATTTCTTTTCCTCTAGTTCGAAGTCATTTGAGATTCTAGCAAGTAGAAATGAGTGTGTATTGCAGGAGGTAGGGAAAGAGAAGGGCACAAAGTAGAGAGGGAGGATACATTGGGAGTGGGTAAAATAAAGATTCTTTGAGGGAACATGAGAGAAACTCAAGAGAGTCTTCTGCTTTAATGAAGTTTAACTTCAAAGTATAACAAAATGCAGGGTAATGGACCAGCATATACTTCCCACTGCAGATCACCAAAACAAATCCACAGTGCCAGGGTCACACACAGCAGGGAAGCCCAAGGTTACCCAACTTCTGAAGAATGAGAAATTGAGCACAGGCACATCTCCAAAATGCATTTTTCCTTACAGAAGAATTGCCATTTACTGTGCTGCTTTCCCTTTTCCAGAAAGGACACATGTCTATTAAAGCAATGAAAAAAGGTTTCCATGCTGCCTTTGGAATACCTTTCTTTCAGAGACTTCTATTCCTGGGAGTGACTTTGTAGAGAATGATTGTCAAGTGTGCAGAAAGAAAGGAAAAAAGAGGGAGAGAAAGGGGAAGAGAATGGAATAAAGCAGGAAGGAAGGGATGGAATGGGGAAGGGAAAAGGAAAGAAGGAAGGGAATAAGGAAGGCAGGAGGGCAAAAGAGGAGGGAGGGAGGAAGTGTTAGCCTAACTGATTGCCACATGCCATGTAACTGTGGTGCCAGTCTCACTCTCCACAGTTTTACATAGACTTTCACCTCATTCCCAGAGCATCCTTAAGCAGGAGACTACAGAGGGAGTCACATGAACTCATCCACAGGAGAGGCTCCATGTCACTCTGCTCATCACTTCTTTCTCCTTGGTCCTTCCCAGCTCTGACACCATGAGGCACACAGCCAGACTCATCTGCTTCCCAGTAGTTGGGTCCTTCATATCCTTCTCCAGCTGAGCATGGGTCCCTTAAAGCAGGAAGTAGAGACTGCATTATCTCTTTTGTAAATTCATGAGTAGCATGATGAAGGCTTGAGAACACATCAGGTTTCCAGTACACGTCTGTGGAGTGATTATTTCCTCCAATACAGATTTTCTAAAAGACAATTCCATGCACTATCTAAGTTTTAGCTCTATCATAAAAAGTGATGCATAAGCTTTGTAATGATTGAAAAGTGTTCTTTGGCATTGTATCCTTTAACGGTAACCCCCCTCTAGTGTCCAAAAGCATCAAAGCCATTTGATATCAGAGGAACAGAGCTCGGAGACAGGCCCACAATGTTGCAGGTGAAAAGAACCATCACCCTTTTTTCCTTTTAAAAATCCAAGTCCATTTATTTCCTGTGAGTTCACATAACCATTTTTCTGTATTTAGGACTCAAATTCTTTTCAAACACTCCGTTGGATGATCCTCCATGAGGCAGAAGCCACGGAGACTGAAATGAAACAGCGAAACTGATTGGAACGATCTCAGAGATGTAAGTTTTGCTACTAGTTTGACTGTGTGATAGTAAGTGTCACTCCTTACTGGTGCCTCAGTTTCTATCTGCAAAACAAGGACAAACTAGGTAAAATCTAATGACTTCCAGTCTTCACACCTAGGCCTACACCAGGAATAGGGTAGAAACTTCAATCCCTAGACACCTCCAGGGATTCATGCATTAGCACCCAAGGTTTCTCTGACTCTCTTAAAGCTACCTTGTTTTACAGAAGATTTTAATCCTAATGTCCAACAAGGTCGAAGACAGTCAGCTTCTGAAATGAAAAGATTAATGTTCCATGGATGGGAGAGAAACCAGAGGGAGATTTCTGCCCGAGCATGAGAATTCTCTCTTGTAGGATTTTTTTTTTTTCTTCACAGCAAATAAGGTTTATGGATTGCAATGAGGAGTCTGTCGCATTAAAATAAGTCTTTTTACAATATTTTCCCATTTAAGCCTCACATGGGCAGCATGCTGGATTGGGTCCGGAAAGGCAGACTCACTAGTTTTTCAATTTAGTTTGTTAATAGCCTGCCTTTCATAAAAGCATCAGGCACAATCACACCAATCCCTAAATCAATAGGATGATGCAGCAATGCCTCACAGAAATGATATTTTTGAAATAAATATATACCATTCAGCCAGGCCCGTTTGACATCAAATTTATATACTCAATAAGAAAGCACAATTAATGGTCCCGAACTGTATTTTCCTTTACCTATTTCACATTTCAAGAAGCACAGGATTTCTTAAGGAAAAAAAAATAATAAAAGAAGAAAGAAAAAGAGCAAAAAAGCATTCCATTCATAAATGGAATGAAGGTATTAAAAAACAATGCTGGCTTGTTGGTGCCTCCTACAACCCATTTATCTTGCCACCAATCTCACTTTTCTCTTCATTCGGGTCTTTGCACAGGTGTTACTTCTTAAGAAATTTCCCTGACACCTCAGGTAAAACAGCACCCCATTCTCTCTCTGTCCATTTACCCTTCTTTTCATAGCATTTCATTACATTATGTTTGTTTACTGTCCCTCCTCCTCCCAACAAATGTAAGCTGCATGGGGGCAGGATGTTTTCTATTTTGTTTAGCACTACATCCCCAGTGCCTACAAAAGTACCTGGCTTCCAGTAAATGTCTAACAGAATTTCTTAAAGGATGAATGAATAAATAAATACCTCATTTCCCTTCCCAGGTGTATTGGTCATGAAACTGTGTGTTCACATTCATACAATAAAACAACCTTAGAGGATGTACATGCTTCCACTTACTAAACCAATCAATCAGTAACAATGCTTAGTTTTGATGAGATTTCCCTCTGGGCTCTGTACGGTGTGTGTATACATGTTGGGGGAGTATTCTGTATTGTTATAAATAATGCAAAGTAATGATAAAATTATGCTGATTGGGGAATACTGCCAGTATTACCAGGTTTACTTCTATCCTTCCTCTGTGTCCCCACATGCTAGGGAAAATTTTACCTCCACTTTTACAAGTTTTCCATTTTTTCTACTCCTCTAACTAACACTTTTGTCCAGTTATGCAGTTTACCTGGTACCAAACTTGGAGGTAAAGGAATTTTATAAGATATTTCTATGGGTTATTAGGGGGAAACTCTTTTATAGTCTTTGAAAATTCAATTTAAGGACAGAAATCACATTTACATATTTTTAATTTTTCAAAAGATATTATTTACTTATTTGACAGAGAGAGATCACAAGTAGGCAGAGAAGCAGGCAGAGAGTTAGGGGGAAGCAGGCTCCCCACTGAGGAGAGAGCCAATGCAGGGCTCAATCCCAGAACCCTAAGACCATGACCTGGGCCAAAGGCAGAGCCTTAACCCACTGAGCCACCCAGGCACCCCCAGAAATCACATTTAATTTACTCTTTGTTGCTGAGTTACATTTCATTGAATCCAACACATGCCAAGACAGAACTCTATGGGATCACAGGTTATACTTGGATTTCGTTTGATGACCTCCATAAGAGACTTAGTAAGGTGACGTCTCCAACTATACCTCAAGTAGATTATCTTCCTACACTAGTACCAAGAGTACATTTTTTACCATGAGTGCATAGATCTATTGTACTTGTATTCTGAAGTTTGAGTTCACCCAACAAAAACCTTCACTGTTGGACTGCAACAACTGGAGATATTACAAAGAATTTCAGACTACAGTGATGACAGCACTCCAAATTTGGGAGGAAAACAAATATGGTATGGGAATAAATGTTTCAGGCAAGAACTAGCCTTAAGAGATTTCAGTAAATTGAAGAAGTCAAAATATTCCCTTAGCAATATTTGAACTGGTTATTAGACATTTTGTCCTAACTCCTACAGACACCCATTTTCTGAAGAAATCGGTCATTTTGAGGCAGGGAGAAGAAATCAGTGTCGAGGCTGATCAGATCCATGGAGAACTTCACTGGCAAAAGCACAGATCCTGCGGACTGAGCTCCACTCTGTCCTGGGACTAATGCCAGTTTTTAAACTTCTGGTTCAGGTGATCTGATTTAGAAAGAAAAGAAAAGAAAAGAAAAGAAAAGAAAAGAAAAGAAAAGAAAAGAAAAGAAAAGAAAAGAAAGAAAGGAAGGAAGGAAGGAAGGAAGGAAGAAAGAAGGAAAGAATGAAAGAAAGAAAGAAAGAAAGAAAGAAAGAAAGAAAGAAAGAAAGAAAGAAAGAAAAGGAAAGGGAAAAAAAAGAAAATGAAGTACCTGAAGGAGCCTACCTTTCCCATGTGCCTTTTCCATGTGCCACGGAGAAGTTACTGTGCTCGTAACTGAAAGGAAAGGACTGTTAATCATGTTTAGAGCATGCCACTGAAACAGGAGCTGAATAAACAGCTATGGAGGAAGACAATTGATGGGATTCAAGGGAGAATTTAAAGGGCTAATATCTACCAACTTTGTCGCAGGATATTCTGCCAAATTGTGGGGCAATGACAACAACAAAAAAAGAGTATATATGATGGTCTCTTCCTTCTAGGAGAGATAAACTATATGTAAACAAGTACAACATATATCATGTGGAATATTCCCCAAGAGGATTAGGGAAAGCCCATGTTGTTTGGTCAAGCAGGTTACAGAAAAGGGCAAATTGGAGCTGGACTGAAATGTGTCATTGCCACAGGTCTTTATGAGTGGAGGAAGGTTGCTTGCCCTAAAGACAGATAATGGGTTCACTGTGCAACATCAGTCTAGTTCATTTATAATTGGTAGTCACTCTTAACTGTGCATTAGGCACTATATTCATCAATGTAGAGGAATTATTTCATTTAATCACCATGACTCCTCCATAGAGCTGGTGAATATCATTATTATTGCTTTCTTGCAGATGAGGAAACTGAGGCACAGGGAGGGTAATAACTTGTCTGTGGTCTCATAGATGACAGAGTCAATGTTTAAACACTGGAAACACTGATGTTGAAAACACTGGATACCAGTCTTTATTGATAATAAAAGCTCAGTCTGAGTATTTACCATAATTTGGGTTATTCAGAGCACTGTGAAAGTACAACTCATTTAACACCACACTGTCAGGCAAGTGCAATTATTTCCTATTTTGCATATGAAGAAACAAGCAAAGAGAGAGATAAGTTGTACAAGGTCATACAGCTAGGAAGTTACAGAGCTGGGATTACAACCCTGGTAGCTGGTGTAAAGAGCCAAGTTCATAACCTTTATATCTAATGCCTCTCTAGTTTTACATTATGCAAAATGTTCTCCACACATCTACTGCCCATTCTATCCTATAGCCTAGTTTTAGGGTGTGGAGATGATAGTGATGTTTAAACCCTGATTAGTCTTTCACCATTCACCTGACCAGTTATTTTCATTTAGGACCAGAATTGGCTCTCCTGACTAGGGGAGAGCATATAGAGAATGATCAGACAGTCATGAAAAGTTCCCTTGGCTCAAGAACTTCTTTATGGACTGCAGTCAAGGTTTTGAATTTCCAATCTTTGGATTCCAATCTTTCTACAGGTCAGAATTAAAGAAGAAACATGTTGGTAGTGAACAGAGAGAACTTTATCAGAGATAAAACACCTGGCTATAATTAGCTGGAATGACTTTCCTTGAAAGAATGGACCAGGGGTTTGATCAATTAGGACGGAAAGAGGAAAATGAAGAGACACAAAAGGGAAAATATGAAGTGGGCAGTTAGGCACTTAGTAGGCAACGACCTGGGCCCTGGGCTCTGAGGAGGGAAAAGGAATCTACTGAAAGAGAAGAGGCACTCTCTAAAGGGAGAATACATGGAGAACAAAAATCCTCCTTGGCCTCTGCATCGTTTCCCTTATTCTAAATGCTGTCTCAGGAACCGTGGCCTAGACCCATAGAGCAAAAGGCAGTATCAGCCCTGATGCAGCCACATCTCCCTATTTGTAGCAGGTAAAAACATTATATAAAGAGAGGGGTTGACATTATATCAAGATTAGGTCTGAAAAAGTGAATGATATTGGCCAGTATTAATTACTTCCATTTTAGTATGAAGGCAAATTGCCCCCTTCCCTCTGTGTATGTGGGATTTATCTGTTGTAACCATCTCTCCTTCACATGCCCTGCCCACTTAAGGATCTGGCTTTAAGGCTAAATTTTGCCAATTTTGAGTCATGTGTATAGGCCAATTCACTTCACCTCCTGGGCCGTTGTATCTTTATATATGTGCTATTATTATAGCTTCTATTTATCAAACATGTACATTATGAGTGCCAAATACACTTTCCCTATTTTGGCTCTGGATAACATGCTTACCAACACTATGAGGCAAATGTTCTTAATCCCATTTAATGGACAGGAAAATGGACATTCAGATACTTTATAACTTACTCATGATTACAGAGCTTATGGGAGTCAAGCCGGAATTTAAACTCAGTTCTGTTTGATTTCAGAACTAATGTATTTCAGCATGCTGCCTTTCTGTTTCTTATATTGTGTCTGATTTCTTGTTGCAGAGTGAAAAAACTAAAGGAAAGAAGCAAAGAAAGGCGGGATAGAGGGAGGGAAGAAAGGAAGAAAGGTAGGAAAGAAGGAAGGAAGGAAAAAAGGAAAACTTTGTTTCTTTTCAAAAGTTTATTTCAGGGGCATCAGTATGCTGGGGTTCCCAGGCTTTGACACAGACTGAAGTAGGAAAAGGTCCTTGGCACCTACCTATTAAGCAGGTAAGAACAATTTCTAATATGTGGTCCCATATGCCTGACTCTTCTCAAAACCTGAAATTTTGATTGAGTCTCTGATTTTATTTGCTTCTATTTTAAGTGTGACTGCTTTCTGGACAGCAGATGTGAGTGTAGGATGGTGGTATGGGGGTGGGGAGGAATATAATTTAGTTTAAATTGCATTTTTGAGCAACACAGACACTTGGATATCATTCTTCATGTACTAGAATATGCTATTCAGTATATTCATCTGGGCATACTTAAACCTAGAATCCCCACCTCCTGAGGCTGCACTTGTAGTAAATAGCATTAAAATTTGGATGGCAGATACAAACCTGAGATTTGTGAGGCATGGGTGTTTACTGGAATACAACAGAGACCACAGATCAACCCAACATAAATGGCATGATCTCTGGTGATGCTCATGGGTCAGGGAAAACAGTCAAGAGGTCAGCTCGTCTACTGACCACACAAGTCCACCTGCCAACATATTGCAGCAGACTCTGTTACCTGGAAATGGGGGAGATTCTATAACAAAAAGGAGTTATAAACATGATCCTGGGTTTAATCTTGAAGAGGAATTCAAAAAGCATGAAGTAAAGTTGGCCATCATTTAATCATACAAAACACAGGTTTCAAGTCCATTTAGTGGGCAAGATGCTGCACATTCCAAATCATAGCTGGATTTTTTTCCTCTGTGGATATAGTATCTACCACTGGAACAGGTTTTGACTCAAAATCAGTACCTGGAATGTCTAAACTATGTTTCCTACCTCTTCACTGAACCCAGCCACATTATGGAAGGAAAAGAACATAAGAGGAATCTTCTCAGAGACTATGTTTCTCTAGTCATTGTTTCCAGTCATTTATTCCAAACAGCAGTCACTTGAAGCTGAAATTTAGAGCAGTCAGTCCCCTTAAAGTTTAGAGTTCTCGTTTATAAACACCTAGTACACTGGCAATGGATACTCAAGGCTTCCAGAGTTTGAACATCATGTTTTCATTGGCCTGCATTGCTTTTCTGCAGACTACCGGTATATGACTTGTCTGGGTTCATATCAATATGGAAAAGCTAATCCATAAATAGTCCAGCATCAATTTCTGAGGTAAGCTGCTGCTTCTCTCACCAAGACTAAGACCTTGTTGAAGTCTCTCAACTTCACTACCATAGACACTCTCACTGGTCCTCATCATTCAATGACTCTTACAAACATCTGTATAGTACTTTACACTCTTCAAATGACTTCCATAATCATATCTGATCTCATCCAAAAAATAATCTCCCCTCCCTCCAAATCATTACTTTTTCTCACTTTAGACTTGAAGAAACAGAAATCCAGGAAGTGGTACAAACAGGAGAAAATATCAGAGGTACAGTTTACCCTAGGTTTCATGGTAGTGGGCTTTGTGTTCTGTCCTCCCTTACCCCTGCCTATGGCCTATGGATTTAGGTCTGAACATTCAGAACTTCCTTCATCTACATCACTCCTGACTGTGCCACCACTTCTAGAATTCATCATGCAGGCCAACTGTAGTCCTATAAGCCTTCCCTTTGAGGGCTTGTTTAAAGATCTCAGTCAACTACATTTTTGTTGTTGTTGAAATCTTTCAACTAACTTTCAGAACCAATAAACAATAAGCTCATTCACATCACAGTAGAGTTGATAATATCTGAAATGCAAATGACCTTTCAGAATATTTGAGTTTTAAGATAAAATTAATTGGAGAATCCAAGAAATTCATTCCCGATAGTAGAATTTTAGACATTATAATAACTGGATTTGGGCCATTTGAATCTATGCATACCAAGCCTTTTCAATAACTTCGATCTACCAACCTCTTCTTTAGATCTGGTTTTGCCTTAAGGTCATTGCAACTAAAACTAGGGCTGGAAAACCAACCCCAAGATTTGGTAGAACGTGGAAAAAAAAGAATTATTTGTAAAAGCATCTTTGAGTTAAAAAGTTTTCTTGTACTTCCTACTATAGGGCCTAAAATTCCAGTTAGTCATTTGTTCTTTTAGGTTACACAATTTTTCCCCCATATATCTCTCTTAAAGTAGAAACAGGTCTGAGAGCAAGACTTCATGAAGCTACTTTCAATGGCTAATACTTCATGATAAATGAGATAATCAGATACTTTCCACCATCGCAAGAATAGCCATAGCACATGCCTGACAAATTATTAATACTCAGCCTCTGTAAATACTGTCATTTTATTATCCATTCAGAGGTATTAACATGTATTTCCTTAATTTTTCCTTCATTTTTGTGTAATCAAGGACAAATATTTAATAACTCTGAGCCTCAACTGTCCCATTTAAAAATGAGATTAATAGGGGTGTCAGGGTGGCTCAGTCAGCTAAGTGTCTGCCTTTGGGTCTGGTCATGTTCCCAGGGTCCTGGATCGAGCTCTGCATCAGTCTCCCTGCTCAGTAGGGAGCCTGCTTCTCTCTATCCCTCTGCCTGTTGCTCCCCTGTTTGTGCTCTCTCTCTATCTCAAATAAATAAAATCTTTAAAAAAATGACATTAATAATGTCTACTCATTGGTAATTATAAAGATTATAAAATAAAACATCAGCGTACATAAAGAAATATATATTGATATGAAATACAAGGTATTCATTAAAAGTAAAGGCATTCTTTATGATCCAACTGTCAAGTGCCAGGAATACCACAAACTCAGCTTCCCTGGCCAGTGTTGCTCCCTGAGCATCTTGCTCTGGCTGAGTCCAGGGGCTCACAGTAAGAGCACCATGCCCATCAGCCTGGCCTGGAAGGAGATGTCACCAAACGATACCATGAGTTCTGTCAGGGACAGCTAACTTGTAGGGACCTCGCTCTCTGATTGTTGAGATTTGATGAATACAACTCTTTGGAAAGAGTGGTAGGAAGGTCTCTGAGAATCCTCCATAGGTTGAAGTGACTCCATAGGTTGGAGTTTTACAGAATTTATATACATCCTGCCTCAAATTCACAGAATTGCTCAGAGTGTTTCTTTTTCTAGGTTAGTGGATCAAAGACAAATACAGTTTTTATTTGTTTACATCTTGTACAAGTAGCTATCACTGCCAAACCCTTCTATGTGAGTCTGATGGATAGATCTATGACTGGATCCCAAGTAACTTCACCTGGAGTCCCTGGGTGAACCCTCCACAAACATGCAAACTCTATCACGGAGAGGGGCCCTTCAGAATCTCTACCTTCCATGTGATTTTTTCTTCATATAAAACTCATTCATTTAATGATTACTTGCACTGACTCAATACCATTTCCTTTTTCGTTGTAATTGCTCTTCCATATTTTTCAGTAGATATTTTTGCCTTCCTTCCTTCTTTCTTTCTTTTTTTCTTTCTTTCTTTATTTTTTAAAGATTTTACTTATTTACTTGAGAGAGAGAGCACAAATGGGTGGAAGGGCAGAGGGAAAGGGAGAAGCAAACTGCTCACTCAGTGGGGAGTCTGAGGCAGAGCTCAATCCCAGGACCCTGATTATGACCTGAGCTAAAGGCAGACACTTAACCAACTGAGCTACTCAGATGCCCCATGCCTTCCTTCTTAAATGGACCTTTCTTTTGGACTTTTTTTTAAAGATTTTTTTTTTAACATTTTTTTAAAGTAATCTCTATGTCCAACCTGGGGCTTGAACTCACAACCCTGAGATCAAGAGTCATGTGCTTTACCAACTGAGCCAGCCAAGCGCTCCACATACTTCTTGATTAGCTTCAGAGAGTATAATCACTCCTGCCTCTGTCACATGGATTTTGCCCCCATGCTCTCTGGCCAGAGGCCAGATTCACTGGCCTCTCCCTACATCCAACCTACATTCTCACATAGCAACCTCAGCCTGGACTAGCTCTAAGGTGAACACATAACTGCTCAAGGTCTCTACCTACCTTATTCTTTTTTTTTTTTTTTTTTACCTACCTTATTCTTAAATTCCTTTTAAGTCCCCATGGCCTTACATGGAGATTCTGATTGCTTTTAAAATATACACACTCCTGGAAAAGGTAAATTTTACAAATTATCAAACAGGTACATGTCTATAGAAGTAACATTTTTATATCTTTTAAAAAATGTGGTAGGACTATTGAGGTACGGTAAAAGAATGAAGATCTCAACCTCCAGACTTCACCTGAGGTTAAAAAAAAAAGTGCCTCTGAGCATAAAATGAAACTTTAGCTCCTGAAGGTGAAATCTGCCACTCTCCCAATGCTGTGAAGAGCTGGCCCTGGTAAAACACTTTCTTTCATCAACTACAACTGCCTGTCACAAAATTTTTTGATAGGCATTCACCCCTATTTGGATCTGAGCTGTAAATATTTGCCCAGATCCTAAAACTGATGCCCTAACTTTACAATGCACATATTGCTTAAATATATGTTGATAAATAAACTTGCAAGCTGGTATATGCATTGCATGTAAACTCTCTTTTTTTAAGCAAAGATTTGAATTTTATAGACTGTAAAATATGGATATTGCTCTATTTATCTTGATGTACCTCTATGAAAAGGTGACTGCTGTGATTGGAAAGTCAAGCCATATAACTAAAATGAGGTACTTTATTTGGAATTTTAAGATATCCTCTGCCCAATATGTATAACCATAACTATCTTGAAAAATTAGTTGTTTATTGCATAAATATTTTCAAGTGCTCTGCCTATAATACGGAAGTGGTTTATAAGCACTGTGAGATGGGAGATGCTGGTCACTGCTATAAACACAGGATTCAAGGATTCTAGTTGGCCAATGTAGGTCAAGAAGGCTAGTAATGAGCCTAGGTGGTATGGAGGAATAACGCCATCAAATATCAATAACAATAACAATCTAGATAAAATGTTAGAAAACTTATTTTTAAGTACTTATACTAGGAAAATTTATTCTTCAATGTACCAAATTGTGAATGTTTTAGGTTCTGTGGACCAGGTGTGGACTTTGTTGCATACGGTTCTCCTCTTATTTTTCTTTTACTTTTTTTGAAAGTGCACTTTTAAAAAGATAAAAGCTATTCTTGGGTCATGGGCCATGGGCCATGGTTTGATCATCCCTGCTCTAAAGCAAAGGTGTTAAGATAATTTTAAACTGCGGAAAACTTTAAGTCAACTTTTGTGGTAACTACAGTAATAAAAATCAGTCCACATGGACTGGCTGGGAGGCTGTTGATGGTCCTAAGACTGCCTATTCTACTTTCTCTTCTTGGTCTTAATAGCCTAGAGGCAACCACACAGAGCAAGAGTGCTCTTGGGGACAGCAGCTTAGATATCAGATATCTGCACCCCAGAGAATTTCCAAAACTCTCAGCAAAGTAACAAAAGTGTGCAATTATCAAAAAAATGCTTAGACCTTACACCAAAAAGGAAGGAAGCACCAACAAGGAAGCAGATACAGTCTGCAAATTTTGTCTATGGAATTACCATGTTCAGTCTCCCAAGTAAAAATCTCTTTATTTATCTCTCACAATGCACCATGCATTCGATAGAAATGCCTTTACAATTTACTCATTTGCTTTTTGCTCCAACTCTACCAGGAAGAGTCTATTTTTATCTCCTTACACCAGAATATCTGTGCAAGTTTCTTAACTGGTTCCCCTGCAGGCTCCTTTTAGACTCTCCACTCTTTGCCCTACCCAGCCTACCCCAGATAGGCTGTTTTGCAATTACATACCTTTGATTTGGTCTCCCTATTCTTCTAATAATCTACATTCAATTCAATTCATTTGATCATTGATCAGATATTTATGATGCCTTCCTTTTAATGTGCTAGAAACTGCAGGATCCCCAGATATAGGTTAGAATTTCTGTCTTCTAAGAAGAGATAAGAGTGTGATAAAATACCTGTGATAGAAGGTGGAATACAATTCAAACCATTTGAGTAGTGCAAGCAAGCAAAGTTCAGTAAGTTGCTACAGGAAATTTCTGGCCAATGAAATTGGGAAAGACTTGAGAAAGCACTGAAGATTTACTGGAAAATCACTACAGGAAGATGGAAGTGGCAGGAAATTGTGGTGAAGAGAAAGGCATGAGCAAAGGTATGCAAGTAGGAAAGCACAGAGATTATTCTGGAAATTTAGGCCATATAATTTTAGTAGTTGAGTGATGGAAAAACCCTGGGGAAGGAGTTAAGACAAGTTTTTAGAAAGCCCAGGATGCCAGGCCATGTTGTTTGAGCTGTATTCAGTAGAATTTGGAGAACAGCCCATGTGTTTGAAGTTCATGTACCCTGTGATTGGGTGAATGTATGGCTGGTCTGCACAGCGATGATGTAGTGAAAGGGCTCCGAACTGATAGTTAGGGAACTCATAGATTTGAATTTCTGTGATACCTGCCTCTGATTCATCTTTCTAGATCATCAATAAATGATCAATAAATCAAAGCAAAATGAGTGAAAATATCATTTATGTTTCTATCGTGAAATGTGTTTATGGACTGTGGAGTGATGGTGCTATATGCAAAGTGACAAAAGGGTTCTAGAAAGTGGCAAGAAGGACTGGGGTGGAATTTCCATGAAAAGATGAGATACAGTGGGATTGTATTCAGTAAAATTGGAAAATAAGAAAACATTTGTTTCTAACCTTTTTAGCCTAATATTGCAGATTAAAGCTTCTTGCCACCCTCACATCAGATCATGGAATCCTAAGGGAAGGAAGCAGATTTGCTCTGATTCTTGTTTGTATTCTCAGCACATAGCAGAGAGCCTGGCTCGTAACAACCACTCAGTAAATGTTGCTTGAAGGAATGATCTCTCAAAACTCCATCAAAACCTCTGCTCTAGAGGAAAATCTGTAACCAAATACATGCTAATAAATGAATGATTATCGATATGTTAAAAGGAATTTCCCTTATAAGAAATGGATATGGAATAACCCATTGCCAAATAAGACCAATTTTAATGGCTACATGCACAGAAGAGGAGGGATATTTAGAAGAGCAATAATGGTTTATGCAGCAGGGTTCTCAATTGACTATATCCCACCTTTCCTACATCTGGGGCCCCTTGATTCCCATTTAAAAGCCTAGATATTATAAGTACAAATGACTTTTAACTAAACTTACTCTGTCTTACCCTGCCATAAGGCAAGAAAAGAACCACTGAATCAGACCCTGCAGATAACCCCAATTTTTTTCAGATTGTGAAGAAGACCATGTGCTACCATCCTCCTGTGGGTGTCACCATGCTCCAAGTCCAATGTCCTGATTACTTGGTCTCTATTTGCAAAACAAAACAAAACAAACAAAACAAGACAAAACAAAACAAAAACCCCCTTACCTTTCATATGGAAATCCTTCCACAGGTAAAACACTTTCACTCTGCTATATCAGGTTGTATTTATGTTAAATTCCCTTCCTTCAACATTTAGGAGACTTGACATGTCTTATATTCATGGTTTCTAACCTGGCTTCTCTGATTAATGCCTACAGCATACAGTTTAGACAAAATAATGTTGTTGGTCAAAATGACTACGTCTCTTCTCAGAGTGGGAAGATGTCAATTTCAAATATCTAAAATGTCTGTACTTAAGTATCGTTTCTGCATTAATATTAAATGTGACATTATTTCCACTTGAGCATGGTACCCAGTCTCCACCCTACAATTTGAAACATTCCAAGCAGTTTTGAAGAGAAAACAGCAAGAATATAAAAACTTCATAAATACATATACCATTTAGTGATTTAATCCAACTATCTCAACCTGTATACAAAGATGAAATTTTGCAACACTAAGAACTAATAGGAAGTCTTATCTATGTTGCATTTTTCACTTGCTACAAAGATATTAAGGACGTATACTAACCAACACCTTCAGTTTTTAGTGACAGAAATCTAACTCAAACCACCACCAGCCAGAGTTTTGTGAAGAATGTCTTGCCTCACACAATGGCAAGTACAGTACGGTGTTGTTTAAGTACAAACTGACAAAGCAGCTCAAACAGCATCATCAGGGGCCCATGGAGACAGCACAGCACCTTCCTCGACAGATGTATTAGTTTCCTACTGTTGCTGCAACAAATTACTATGAACTTGGTAACTTAAAACACCACAAATTTATTATCTTGCAGTTCTGTGGGTCACACATCTGAAATAGATCCCGTGAGGCTAAAATCAAGTGTGAACAGGGCTGCATTCCTTTCTGAAGATTCTTGGGACTTTCTTGCCTTTTCCTGCTTCTAGAAGCTGCCTGCATTCATTGGCTCATAACTCTATCACTCTGTGCTGTTCTTGTCACATCTCAAGCTCTTCTGCCTTCCTCTTTCACTTATAAGAATGCTTGTGATTGCATTAGATCCACCTATATAATTCCCCACAATCTTATCTCAAGACTTTCAACCAAGTCCATCCGCAAAATCCCTTTTGCCATGTAAAATAACCACAGGTTCTGGATATTGGGATATTGATATATTTGGAGGGCCATTATTCTGCCTACCACAACAGGTTTGGGGGGGGGAAAAAAGTCCTAGGAAGAACTTTGAGTGATCTAATTTCTGCGCCTAGGAGGACTATATACTCTGATTGGCTAGACTGGGTCACATGAGGTCATGTCTGATAGTGAGGTGGAATGGTTGATGATTTTGTCTTCAATCATACCACATGGAATGGTTTCTCTGCAGGAAAAACAAAGGAATTTTTTTTTATTAGAGTAGGGCAGAGGGATGATAGAAAAGGAAAATGACCACCAACTTCTGTTGCACAGGACAGGCAGATAAAGGGGTATGCTTGTGTAGTTCCCCACCCTTACAAGGAGGGCACTATGAGTTAAAAACTGACCATTTAAAAACTTCCTTTTAAAATATAAATATTGAACTTTGGGCAAGAATAAATATTCACACTGAATCACATATTAGCATGCAAGGGTTTATTAACATTTTATTCTTTATGCTGGAAGTGGCTGAGGTTACTTAGGGGGAGAAAGTTAGAGGGTCTCAAAATGAAAAGTCCCAAAGAGAATACAAAAAGAAGGTAAAAACAGGAAGATACCACTAGCCCCTCATAAATTCTTCATGGGCTAGGTCTGACTTATAAATGTACCCTTGGTAAATGGACCTATTTCATTAAGTGGGGTCTTTCTTTCCCCATTCATCCACTCCTCTATCCCGTCCTTCAAACCACCCTAAACTGGGAACTAGTCCTAGCTTCTCCTTCACAACTCCCATTCCTTATGCCTACAAGGTGGCAAGATCTGCTCTGTCCCAGAGGGGAGGCAACTGTTCATGGGCAGAGCTATCCCTCCAAGGGCAGCAGCTCCTCTGCATTTGGGCATTAATTCATAATCAAACATTGATGAATCATGCTATTTTACTGAAAAGCACAGTCCTTAAGTCAACCACCTAATCTAAGGGAAGAAATTAAACTCTAAACCAACATAAACACATTACAAGTCATTAGTGTAATTAAAAAGGAATGTATAATTAAAACATTTGTGTATTTTAGCTCAAATTCATCTGCGGTCGGAAATTTTAATGAACTGTTCATCAAAGAAGTCTCGGGAGTCTAGGGATAAGTTTAGCATAACAAGAAACTGAATGTTTTCTTCCCTCTGCTTCAGGAGCCCCATTCCCTCTGGTTTCTAAAAAGCAACCTGTCATTGGTTCCACCAAACTAATAATGATTCTAAGTGGTTATGATTGCTTCTGTGTTTTAAACTGATGTTATCTTTTTATCCCTTAAGAATCATGTTTTTCATAATTACTTCTCTTTTGTCCTTTCCTTAAGACAAATGATTTTGTAATTAGCGATGAAGGAAGGAGTCGTCACTCCAAGACATCTGTCAAGTTGTCAGGAAGTATGTCTCCCTGTAGCTATATTTAAACTTTCTGTTTAATAGCCTCTTGCTTTATTTCACAAGAACATCTCTGTGGAATCATGCCTAGGATCCCCTAATGATCAGGTTCCATAAAACATAGAGCAATTAGACTGTAAGAAATATCACTCCCCAGAATGTCCTTCTTATTCATAATGTGCACCTCTCCCTCCTAACACTTCCTTTCTTGGGCCTCCCTGCCCACATGGATGCTTCCCTCCCCACACTCTGGTGGGCTCTAGTTTTAGGCTCTAGCAGATGAGATGGTGGAGTATGTCAACAATTAAGCTAACATTTTCTCCAACTTCAGCATTCATTTGTAACAATTCTGTCTGTCTCCAAATGAATGGCAAGCTATTGTAAGAAACAAAATACTTCTCCCTCGGAGGGAGCAAAGCCTTAACAGTGTTGTGTATTTCCCATGCACTCTATAGAGAAATGACATGCTTGCTCACATGTTGGCTGTTCTTCTCTATCATCTGCAGTAAGAAAGAGCATCCCAGTGACTCCTAAAGCCTTCCTCCTTAGGAACAGAATTCAGACTGACAGAAACATCCTGCAGAGTGCTGAGAAATATGGACATTCCCTCTTACCATACTATTCAAGATTACTGCTGATCTACAATACCCAGGCCATTCTGTCAATAGCTAACACCCTAAATCTCACAGAAATCTCAAGCTGTTCTAATCACTCACTCTATTCTTCAATAGCCCATTTAACCCATGACTCTTGTTCTTTATAACAGAAAGCTAGGTATAGGGAGTGGAGAGATTTTTCTGAAAGTCACATGCAAGTACCAGACAGATCCAGAGACAGAAAACTTTGTGAACTTATACACTGACTGTGACTTTTCACCTGGCCCTGGCAGAGATAGAGACAGGACTGATCCATGTTGAATGAATGAACACATTAAATTTTTTCCAGATCTTAGGAGAAACGTGAAGTTGGTACATTTTCCCTCCCTTTGGGTACTGTACAAGCTTTTCCCTCTTTCAAAATACCCATACCACTGGCCTGGATCTCAGGGACTCGCCAACCCTTGAATTTACCTGGAAATTATCACGATGAAGTGGGGAAAACTATTGCTTAAGCTATTTTTCCTCACAAGGGTATTTTCATTTAACAGTAGACTCTTAAAGATCAAAAAGGCTCTATGAGACAAAGAACCATCCTTAAAATTAGAGGCATTAGAGGGATTAGGGCATTAAAACTTTTGCTTTCTCATGGGAACCAGAAGACTGGCCCTGGATCGATTCTCACTGCATCATGTGGTGGCTGCTTATTCTTCCAGCCTGAGTACAGTCATAAGCATAGTGCAAGTTGTGGGCAGAGGTATGACAAACTCAGTAGCTGAAATGATAAGGAAAATAATTAAACCAGTGTGTTTACTTTTCTGGTTAGTTTCCCATCCTATTCTTTCATGGAACTCATGATCATAATTATATTGAAGATGAAATAAAATCACAAGATGTCTCTAAGCTTCCAGGTCTCTTTTTCTATTCCAAATGCCACGGCCTTCCTTATGGCTATTTCAGTCTTCCTTACATTCTCTTCATTCCCACTTCACCTTTTTAAAAACCATTCTTCACATCAATATCAGACGTAAAATACTAGTTGTAGCACAACCTTGTCTTTCTGCTGTTAAGAGAATGAAAAAGCTTCCCAACGCCTATGGGTTAATTAATGCATGGCTTCATGTCAATGTTCCTTACCTCATCCATCCTTGTTGCTCATCATTTCTCAGCAGTGGACTCTCTGAGCTCATTTAATTGGGTACCTCCCTTTGCTCCGCCCACTTCATCTGACTTCCTATTGGCTCAGCTTATTGGCAATATTACAGAAAGTAGAAATATTGAGAAGGTCTGAAAATACCATGTAGTAGTCATGTCAGCCCTAGCCTTTCTACCTCTAGACTTCCATAAGACAGAAATAAATTTCACCTGTATGACCTGTTGGTTCTCATATTCAAGGACAGGTGATCCCTCCCCTTTATTTGTTCTTTGGTTTGTTGATTTATTTGTTTGATGATGCAGTGAATGCTCAGCAATTCTGAAGCTCTTTAATTTAAACGAAGAAACACATTTTTGAGCCCTTATTTGAAAGGTGCTAACTATTCACCACTTCTAATATTCATCTCTGGGCTTTCTTTCCTCTTCTTTGGCAGTGCTTTGCCTAAGTGTCTAAAGGGGAAAAATATCATATAAAGATAAAAATCATATTTCCTTCCCATTATATCACGTATCTTTAGCCAGTAATTGCTATGGTCTTTGGTGGTAGTTTCCAACTTTTATACGAACTTACAAACATATAGAGGCAGAGCTAGAGTTCAGAGAGGTAAACCAAAAAACTTTTTATTAAGTGTTTTTTAGACTATAGCAGTTTAAAAGTTGTGGGTAGAATAAATGAGTAAATAAATGAATCATAAACAGAGAGTGAAAATCCCGTATAAAAAAAGAACAAGGACAGATACAACACTATAAGAGAGTGGACAAGTGAAAAGCTTTTACATAAGGAAGCTCCAAAATTTTACATATGTTGACATCATGTGAACTGAGGAATATTTTTTAATTGTTATGAGATTTGAGAAAAATAGTCATGTCATCTTTGATTCTTACCACTTCCCTTCTTTAAAGTGATACTTACTGATTAATTGAGGGGCTACTAGTGTTCATATTTGAAAAGTCTATGTCTTTATGGGAAAAGAGAAGAAACTGAGTGAAGGCAGAATTTTGGGCAGCAATACCCCAAAATGGAGGAAGGGTCTTAGCCTCCAAGAGAGACAAATGGTGAGAGTGAGACATCATGTCTGCAAAAAGAGGAATATGGAATCTGTACCCCAGGGAGAAACCTGAAGAGTTTGAAAAATGCCAATATAAGTAAGTGATATTTAAAAGAAGTAAGATCTATGCCTTGTTTACCTGGTAGATTATCAGACTGTGCCTAAGTAAGGGAAGACTAGGGAGAAACAGCCATGGTCAGCTCACTGTGACATGTAGCCAAGAACAACTTTTCATGACCCAAAAAGTGTGGTGTGGGTATTGCCTATATACAGTGTGTATGCAGAGAGAATAACAGAACATAAGGGAGAGACAGCCCAATAGAGGCCAGTGTTCTCAGGAGCAACCTATCTGGACCAACCAGGACTAGATGGAATGTCACCTCTAACACCTTGGCACGACCTAGCCCTTCTTGAAGTGTAAACCTTTGGGGAAAAAGGAAACCTTATCATCTCCATTGTACAAAGAGACAAAGAGGTCCAAGTAACTTTCAAAACAGGGCCAAGCTCCTGTGTAGAAAAAGGAAAAGCATCAAGCAAAAGGCTATGGAGGTTGCGTAATGGGTGTCAAAAAAGATGTTTTCAGATACTAATGTGCAAAAGCCTGTCATGATTGATCTTTAAGGTTGGATATGATCCTTATAAGGTTTTTCTTTAAAGTGTGAACCCCTCTGGGAGAAGTGATATATTAAGTGCCTAATATTTTAATATGGAGACATATATGAGGTCACCCTTCTGAGAGGCTAGGAGGATTTTTAAAAAATGAGAATTTGTGGGGGTCAAGAAAACCTAAATAGGTAAGAGGCTGGGGTCTTGCTGTAAGATGACAACAGAGTCTATCACAAGTGATGCTCCTTGTTTATAAGTCCAGAATCAATGTTAAAACTGCTTTTGCATATATTTTAATATCACTGTCCACAGATCTACTTATGCCTTAGTTTTTCACAATTTTCCCATAACAAAATGAGAACAATGGACTACACACTCTCTCTCTGTCTCTGCCTCTCTCACACACATGCGCACATATTCGCTGCATACACACTTTAGTGTATATGTGTGAGCGGGAATAAACTTTGTGGTCTTCACTGGGATGACTGAATGTTGAATGAAGCCTCAGTGAAAGAAGTATTCTATAATTTAGATGCTAGGTCCTTAGAACTTTCTTGATAATCCTGAAATCTTTGATCTCACTGAAGATGCCATCATGGATCAATTTGTGATACTTGCTTGTTCATAGCCAGATCAATGACTTTTTTTAATGTTACTATAAAAGGGAAAAGGAGACAAGAAATAAGGAAGAGAAAAGAAAGGAAATGTAAAGGTAATCAATAAGATCAGATTAAACACAAGGAAGGTCTTTTTAACCATTTTAGCTGTTCAGTAAAGGAAGAATTACCCTTCAAATGGATGGATGTCCTATCATTTTATAAACACTGGTGAAATCAAGGATGCTGTGGGAAAGGGGTCCTCTTAAAGTTCCTCAGTGGGGTACAAGGACCCATCGACTTCTTGGGTCTTTTTCTAGCTCCATGACTTTACTCTTCTATCACCCCAGGTGAAGGATACTTCCTGGTGAAAAGCCCTTGTACATATTGCAAGCTCTGCAGCCTCCATAAAATTCATATCTTTTCTGGATATGCATTTTCCCAGGTGTGTACATACATTCAAACTGAGACTTTCAAAACTGTTGATGTCAGCAAGGTGAATATTTAGGTGAACTGGATCTGTCAGAGAAATATTTGTAAGATGTCTCTGGTGACCATGTTTTTCATTAAGGTTTCCAGTTTCACTTGGTATAATTAATCCTGAGATTGTAATCTTATTCACAAAAATAAAGTATCAGAGGATGCTGGTAAATAAATTTCCTAGCTATAAAGATACTACTCCAGAGACTAGGAAGCAAACATGATGGCTACTATTGTCTTTCCAATGACTCTTGAAATATGTTAATAAATATTGGGTTTCACAATCCCCAGGCAAATAAATATTTAATTGTAACAATGGGTATTTATCTAAAACTCCTGGGTGCAATCTCAAGTATTATGATTTAGAAAATCATACATATAATGATTTAACCCTTAAATATCTTCCACAATACATTGCCTTGGGCCATTAAAATCCTATCCTGATTTCCAGTTAAACATGGTGAATTTAAAGAGACACATTTATCTCCTATTTGCTCTTGAAACTCCTCTACACTGGGACATCAGAAGAGAGGAAGAAAGAAAGAAAGAAAAGAAGGAAGGAAGGAAGAAAGAGGAGGATGGAAGTAGGGAAGAAGAAAGAGGAGGAGGAGGGAGGGAGGAAGGAAGGAAGAAAGAAAGAAGAGAGAGGAAAGAAAGGAGGGAAGGAAAAGAAGGAAAGGAAAGGAAAGGAAAGGAAAGGAAAGGAAAGGAAAGGAAAGGAAGAGGGTAGGGAGGAAGAAACAGCATGAAAAAAGTCAATGAAAGGTGTCAAAAAACTTCAGGAACTGGAATGAGATAAGCAGGGTCTGACTGGCTGAACATTTCAGAGGAAGTTAAAACCTGAATGCCTGCTAGGAAATAGCCAAATATTAGCAAAACCGTTCATGGCAGAAGCCTAGAAATGTTTAGAATTTAGAGATACCAGCATCTTGGATGATGAAAGTACCAGTTAGGGCTTAAAACTGGAGGATACATTGAAAGTCTTTATAGGGGCAATGAAAAACCTAGATGCCAGTCCTCATCTTGTGTAGCCAGGAGATTCAATGTGCCAATGGAGTCAGAAGACTGTAAGTTTGTCTTCTGGAATATTGAGACCATAGAGCTCTGATTTTAGAAACAGCAGCCTTAACTAAAAGTTAAAGTAAAATGTTGCATCAAAAACAAATTATTAATGAAAGTCCACATAACAAATTAATCAGATCCTGGCCTACTCTTCTTTATCATCTTTCAGAATGCCAGGAATTTGAGCTTTTTGCCTCTCAAGTCAGTGTCTGATACTCTGCCCTAGAAGAAAATGCCGGCCCCAATAAACCTAAAGTGACATCTACCATTTGACAGTCCCTGCTCTTGAACACAGAAATCTAGATCAGTGTTCTGTGCTTCATTCTTAATTATGAATGTACTAAAAGTAATTACCAGGTGTTTGGGGAAGACCTGAAAAATAAGAATGAAAGACAGATCAAAGCAAAGAGATAAAATAAGACCAGAAAAACAAAACAAAACAACAACAACAACAACAAAGACCAGAGATAATGTAAGGAGCAAAAAAACACAAACAAACAAACAAAAAAAACAACTTCCAATAGTCTAAAAGGGTTTTTTTTTTTCCAGAGAGAAGAGTGAAGACATCTATGAAATAAAAATAGATTGTTTCACAAAAGGAATATTCAGAGAAAAGAAAGGGCTATTGGATATTTAAAAAAAAAAAAAAAATGGAGCAGAAATGTGAAAGTTCAACCCAAGGCATAGAAATTAAAGAAACCTTCTAGGGGTGCCTAGGTGGCTTAGTTGGTTGAGCACCCAACTCTTGATTTTGGCTCAGGTCATGACTGAGTCCCTTGTCTGGCTCCATGCTCAGCAGGGAGTCTGCTTACGATTCTTTGTCTCTCTCCCTCTCCCTTTGCCCTGTCCCACTGCACTAACACATGTGCTCACTCTCTCTAAAATTAAGTAAGTAAACAAATAAATCTTTAAAGAAACTTTCTAAAAGACAGAATAATAAGATAAAGGTTAAATACAAGAGAAAATATATGAGAACTAGAACATTTGTCCAGGGTTACATCACAAGAGTAATAGGAGTTATGAAAATGGACACAGTTATGAAAATGGAGACAAAACTGAATCAATTTATTGTCTAAGAAATAATGCAAGAGATCTTCTCAGATTTAAAGGACATGTTTCCAGATTTTAAAAAATGAGGCCACCAGGGTCTCCTGAGTGGCTCAATCCATTGAGCATCCAACTCTTAATTTCAGCTCAGGTCATGATCTCAGGGTCATGAGGTCAAGCCTTGTGTTGGGCTTTGCTCTGGGTAGTAGAGCCTGCTTAAGATTTTCTCTCTCTCCTCCCCCCGCCCTCTGCCCCTCCCTGCTTGTGCATGTACACATTCTCTCTGTCTTAAAAAAAAAAAAAAAAAAAGTGAGGCCACGACCTATATAAAATGAATGAGAATAGAACCCTCAGCAAAGTAACAAAGGATATCATTGTGAAATTCCAGAACTGGGGGGCTAAAGAGAAGATCTTAAATTTCTATAGACAATAAAAGGGCAGGGTTTGGAAACAGACTCACATTTCATTTCTAAAGAGGAGATATCTGAAGCTTAAAGAGAATGGAGAAAAGCTTTCAATTTATAAAGAAGATAATCTTGTACTTAGCATTTAATATCCAGCCAAACAACCAAATATGAAGGGAAAATAAAGACATGTTCAGACATGCTGAGTTTCAGATTCAAAAAATGTATGTCCCATTCATCCTTTCTCATAAAGCTGCTATAAAAAATTCCTATCTAAGCAAAAAAAGATGGAAACACATAATCCAGGACATGGGGCTTCAGCAGAGGAAGAGGCAATGGAATTCTCCAGATGATGTTGAAGGGAAATCCTAACTTTAGAGATCTGTCTAGATTATGTCCTGTCTAGACTGAAGTAAGGGGAAAGAGGGCTGAAGAACAGATGTCTCAAAAAAAAAGAAAAAAAAGTTCAACTGATGTTTATTATATGATACCTAAAACTATATTTAGAAATGATGTAATCTATTGGGAGTGAATTAGAAAACTAACAAAAGAATAGAGACAACTATTAACTGCAGAGAAAAGGAAAAGTTGGATGGAAGTTATAGTGTAATCACAATTCATGATTACATAGTCCATTATAATGTTAACAGATTAGAAGCATTTACTATGGCTATTGTACCACATAGCACTAAAAGCACTCTATCCAATCAGTTTATGTTCACTGTGCTCTGTCATTAAACATTGCAAGTGTGTCTGTGTGTGTGTACTTCTTGTCTTTCCACTTAAACCAGAAGCTCTTTGGAGAAACAAAACAAAACAAAACAACCCAGCACCTTATGTTTCTCTAAATGCCCTTACAGTGGGCCAGTATCTCAGTAAAAAATACAAGGCAGTGAGCAAATCTTTAAATCACTAATACGTAGGTCTGAGGAAAAAACAAGACTAGAGTCAGTACATAAGAGGACCAAATAATAATCACCACAAATAAGATACTTGCAAGAGTAATGTGAATACAATAATTGGCTCTTCCCTGGGTACTGAAAAGTGTTGATTGCTATTTTAAGTGCTTTATATGCTTTAACTCATTTAAACTTTAAAACAGAATTATAAGTCAAATACCATTATGATTTCCACTTTACGGGAGAGAATAATGAGTCAGGATGAGTTTAAATGTGATGGGGGCAAAACAGGACAGCATATAAGCTCCTCCCTGCCCACGAGACTGTGTGTCTTGAACTTCACTGGTAACACTGTCCAGAATGTTCTTATTTATCTCCATGTGTGATCACCCTCCAGAATCTATACTCAGAGGACAGGCACCTTGCTTCATCCCTTTAACTCACACATTTCTAAGCAGAGCATCTTGCACGGACTGAGCTCTCAGCACTTATGTACAAGCTGAACAAATGAGAAAGCTGTGATGGATGAGGAGGCCTGCTGCGTCATCTTCGACATAACACAGACGGAGTAGTGGGAGATTGGGGCAGACGTGGCTCCATATACCATTTACCATTAAATGATCCAAAATAACTATTCCAAAATGCAAATTCTAGTCAAAAGGTTTCAGGTGATGTAGGTGAAAACATATTTGGGACAATTTTTTTAAAACTTTTCCCAAAAATGAAATAGAAACAGTATTTACAGATACCTTTTTGTGTTAATTTGTATTGCAAATGGCTTAGCTTTTGGGGGATTTGAATCCCTGTAACCCAGGATGATTTTAATATGTATTTTCATATTAGGTACAATAAATAAGATGGTTTTGGCTCAGCTTCAAAAGACAAAACATTGAGGAAAATATTGCTATATTCAAACATCAAACATTTCACATCATTTTGTTAATTTCTCACTTTGCCACATATGTAAAAAGTTGAGGAAAGACAGATTTCTTAAAGGATAGACTGAGTACTGGTTTTCTTAATTCAAGTCAGCAGAGTGAAGCTGCACAGCTGAAAATTCTGGTTTGTTAAATTCTGATTAAATGGAGTTTCTGGTTTTATTTTGCTTTGTTTTGTTTATTTTTCTGTATCAGGACTTCACAGGCTTATCCAACAATCAATACATGCTTTTCTTTTTGTCTTTACCAAGCTATGGGACTTTCAAATTATTGTCTTGGTTTTAGTCCCTCAGGTGTGAGGCATTTCAGTCTGAAAAGACTTCTGAGCCCTTTGCTGTGTGTGTGTTAATTAGAGTTGGTTTCCTGATCTTTGCTGTCAGTTTCCTCTGCTCCACAATTTGAGAGACAGTGATGCTAAACCAATCCTCAAAGGTCTCTGGAGACCATTTCCAGTTGCATTACTGATTTATTTTTGTCTTGACCAGATGGCTCCAGGTTCCTATGACTGTACGGGAGTCCTTTTGATTACTCTATTTATCTCTCCCAGTGCTCAATTTAAGGGTCAAATCTCATGTAACACATTTGCCAGCAAGATAAACCATTCAAGCCCACTGCTGCTTGGACACCATACTTCTGACATATGCTCTGTGGCTCATTACACACCAAAGTTATTAGATTTAATACATGTTTTTATAAACTCCATAACAATAGCAGACAGGGTTTTTGTTGGTTTGTTTGCCGTCTCTCAGAATATGCAGCCAATGGGAAAACATGAGCCAGGAGGACTTTGCAGGAAGGAGGGGACTCTGTGGGTCCCCCAAGGCACTCTCACTGAGGCTTCCTTGCCTTTATGGAGGTGGCCATGAAAAAGATGAGCAGAACATTTTTAATGAAACCAATAAAAATGCAAAGGAAGATTTAATGTTTAAAGAAACAATAAATCAAAACTGACAACTGAAATGCAATATTTCACCATGAGATTGAGGAAATCAATTCATCCAAAGGGCACACTTGGCTTCTGTTAAAAAAAAAAAAATCCCCACATACTCACACAATAAAAGCTATCATATCAGGCGAAGCTAAATAAGCTCTAGTTAATGGATTTTGAAACCTTGAAAAACATGCATGAAGCCAGACAATACAGAGTCTCATGGCATATGGACACACACACACACACACACCACAATATGTACAATCTGAGAATCATATATTACTGTGATCAGAACCCTCTCTAAGTGGGAGGTTAGGATATCAAAAAATTGTCCATTGTTAAAGATGCTCAATGGGCTCAAGGTTGCCTAATTGTCAGTTTATTTATTTTGATTTCTAAATCATTTCCCTTTAAGACTCCTCATACAGTGAAAAATGTAAGTGAATCCTAAAAACAGAAGTGGTAACTTGGATGCTATCCTCAGGAAGAAAACAAAGCAAATTAGAAGCTTTGGGCTCATCTCATCAAGCTTATGTAAAGAGACCCTCAGGAAAATTAAATTTAACAAAAAGTATCCCTGCCTTATAAGAGCTCACAAGTCAATGAGAAAGTGTCACCTGTACTAGAAATTATAATACAATGGAGTTTATAGTAATAGTTGCAACAGAGGTTAAAATATGCAATAAAATGTGCCCAGACATCTTAGAATGATTTTAAGAGGAGATGTGTCTTGATGAAGGCCTCAGATGGAAGACAGCAAGCTAATATAATTTGGGGAACAGAAAAGAGAGTTAAGGGTAGAGAATGACTTCAATAGTGCAATGAAGGGAGTTCCAGTTCAACGTGGTGACACGGGAAGTTCTGGGACTCAACCTCCTCCCAAGTACACAATGAATCTACAGCTATATATGGACCAATTTCCTCCAACAAACAAACAAACAAACAAACAAACAAACACCATAAAGCCTGGCAGAATCTTCACATCAGGCAAATGAGTGGGAAACTGCATCTAAGTGATAAGAAAGGCTTAGACACAATCTCACCATCAACCTCATCCCTGCTATAGCAACCCACATTCAGGAGGGAACTCAAAACCCAGAGCTTTTCCCTGAGGAGTGAAAGGTTTATACCCCATATTGGGCACCCCAATTTTAAAACTGGCACCTGAGAGAGAAGCCCCCAAAACATCTATCTTTGAAAACTAAAGAGGACCCACATCCATGAGACCCACAGTGCTGTGGCAAACCCAATGTTGTGCTGTGAAAAAACAGACTCACCTACCCTGGGGCTCACAGAGAAGCAGCCCTTTGAAAAGCACACAGACTTTATGTGAAAGAGACTCGTTTCCTAACTTTAAAGCACTGGTTTGAAGGACAGAAGCTTGCTGGGATAGTTTCCATAGACAAAGGCTGTTGAGTGCCATCTTCCTGCTCTCCATCTGCTTTGCTAAAACCAGTGGGCACCATCTTTTTTTTTTTTTTTCTGTTTTAATTCCATTTTTTTTCCCTTTTTCTTCTTTTCCTTTTTTCTATTTTTTTCTCTTTGCACTATTTTTCTTCTTCCATTTTTTACTTTCCTTGCTTTGGTCTTTCTTTTTATTTATTTGTTTATTTATTTATTTATTCATTTGGCAACTGCCATCTTTGCACTTTCCTTCTGTCTCATTCCAGCTAGCAGGTGTCATCTTCACACTCTCCCTTTGCCACACCTGGTATTTCCAAGAATGGAGTTTTCTACAGATGTCTGATGCCCCAGTTTTTATGTCTGGTGACCCGGTTTTTATGGCTACAACCCAGAGGCCACCCATTGATCACTTGTCTCTGGAGTTTAAGGGGGCTTGTGTTCCTGTGTCCTATGGACTACAACAAACAGAGATTCCATTCTTGGCAGATTACCACTCCCAGGGCACTGCACAAATAGGAGACTAAAACATACATCCAGTCTTTCCCTTGGCCAAGAACTTGGGGCTGAGGGTCAGGTTTCTGGTTTGGCAAACTGGAAGGAGCCTATGGAGTTACTCTAAGAAAATGGAGGCTGGTGGATACAATGTTTATGCCCTCCCTCTGCTTCTCTACAATTTACCAGTATCTTTCAGAAAAGAGCTTACACCCTTCTCTGCTACCTTGATTGCTGCCAGGGGACACTGCTATATCTCCTGGGTCTGGTAGCCAGTGGAACCTATGCTTGTGGGTCCCATAGGATTGTAACCAATAAAGAAAGAGTTCTTAAACAGCTACCACCCCCAGGGCAGATCCAGGAGCTCTATCTTTCTGTGAAAAAGGCTTAATTAGCTTATTATCATAGCTGCAATCTGAGAGGAAGCCTTCTGATTAAGCAACTTCTAAGAGCTGACAATAAACCTTTTCTGAGATCTTGGAGGCCAGGCACTATCTTTGTACTCTCCCTCTGAAACGCTCCAGAGCATCAGCATCTCTTGGACGGAAGTTCTTATGTATGTCTGATGTTACAGTTTTCATAGTGTCCTGGTTTTCTTGGCTGATGCCTAGTGCATACCACTTGATTTAATGGCTCTAGTGGCCAGGAGAGCTTGCATTCCTGGATCCCACAGGGCAATAACAACCAGAGAGACATTTCTTAGCAGGTTATCACCCCAGAGCACTGTACAGACGGAAGACTAAAACACCCAGTCTTTCTATGAAAGAGGCTTACTTGCTAGTCTGAGACATTTGGCCTTATGGGCAAGCTTCAGATTTGGCAGACATCTAGAGGTTATGGAAGTACTCTCAGGAAACACAAGAAAGAGGATGTCATCTTTGTGCTCTCTCTCTGCCTTGCCATAGCTCACAGTATCTCCCAGAAAGGAGCCTATACACTTGTTTGGATCTCTGATTGTTGTGACTGCTGCCCAGGGGACACTGCCAGATTGCAAGGCTCTGGTTTATGCTTGCAGTTTCATAGGAATGTATCTATTGGCATTCTTTAAAAGCTGTTGCCTGAGGGTCTGGCTTCCTATCATCCTGAATCTAGGTGATGACTGGGATTCTCCCCTTTGAGACACTGACTGGTTTTGGTACACCATCAAGACTGGGAGCTATTAAAAATAAAATAGCCTGCTTGGCCAAACATAAGGCTTGAGAGACAACCAACAGCCAGGGCATGGTTGAATGATAAGGTTTATCTCCTATACAAGGCCAATCTTTCAAGACTGGGAGAGGTGGTTCTTTCATTTAATGCATAGAAACAAGCACAGAGAGTCAAGCAAAATGAAGAAACAGAGGAATATATTCTAAATAAAGAACAAGACAAAACAGAAAAAAGTCCTTAACAAAACAGAGATAATAATTTACCTGATAAAGAATTCAAAGTAGGGACGCCTGGTGGCTCAGTGGGTTAAAGCCTCTGCCTTCAGCTCAGGTCATGAATCTGGGGGTCCTGGGATCGAGCCCCGCATTGGGCTCTCTGCTCAGCAGGGAGCTTGCTTCCCTTCCTCTCTGTCTGCCTGCCTCTCTGCCTACTTGTGATCTCTGTCTGTCAAATAAATAAACAAAATCTTTAAAAAAAAGAATTCAAAGTAATAGTCATAAAGATGCTCAGAGAGTTTGGGAGAAGAATGGATGGGTATAATGAGAACTTCAACAAAGAGAGAGAAAATATTAGAAAGTTACAAACAGAAGTCTTGGAGTAGGATACAATAACCAAATTGAAAAATACACTAAAGGGGTTCAACAACAGAGCAGATGAAACAGAAGAAAGGATCAGAAATCTAGAAGATAGGGCAGTGGAACTTGCCCAATCAGAGCATTAAAAAGAAAAAAAAAAAAAAGGGCAAAAGTGCAAATGTAAAGGAAAGCTGGGGTGGTTATATTTATATCAGGGCAAAAGAGACGGTAAACAAAGACTATAATAAGAAACAAAGAAGAGCACTATATAATGATAAAGAGGTCAATCCAACAAGAGGGCATGTTTATAAATATTTATGCACCAGCACAGAAACACCTAATATGTAAAACAAATATTAACATATTTAAAGGCAGAAATAGACAGCAACACAATAATAATAGGGACTTGGGTACTTACTTACATCAATGGATTATCTAGATAGAAATTTTAATTTAAATTATATTTTTTTAATAAAAATTTTTTAAAAGTTACAATTACATAAAGATAGAAACAAAGCAGGGCAAAAAATATATGAGAGACAGGGAACATGTGTTCAGAAGGTGATATGAGAGACTAGGGGACAGAAGGGTAGTATCCACAATAGATAATAATGGAACTAATGAAAATGGCTGTATATGAGCTGTTTAGTCTTGGTACTATGCCAGGTGATTATCATGAATTTCACATGTAATTCTCCCCATAGCTCTTCAAGGCAGGTACTAACTTCATTCTATAAGTGAGGAAAGGGCAGCAATGCAATCTTTTATCAGTTGCCCACTGTCCCAGGGTTTGTAAGTGGCAGAGCCAAAATTCCAAACCTCTGTGTAATTCTGTGACATGGGGACACTGCAGATCTTTGTACTGGTGCCAGACAAGAACTGAGCAGGAGGTTTCTGACTGACCAGTCAGCTCATCTACTGCTGACTTGGCTCACTCCCACACGCATGCACCTGCAATGTCCCCATGTACCCTCCCCCAGATTGTCCAGTACCACTGTTTCCACAAGACCCCCCATGATATGTCCAACCCTCAAAGACTGAGTTCTATTAACTATAGCAATTCCAGTTCCAGTTCCATACTCCACTATCTTCTTGCATTATTCTGAAAGTGTTGGTTCATGTGTGTACTTTATCTTCCCAAAGAAATATCTATTTATTTGAGAGAAGAAATATTTTTCTGCCCCTTTTTTTTTTATCTTCCACAGAGTTAAGAAGTTAACTTCCCTATACTGATTGATTGATTATATTTTTCTTGAAATTCTTCTCAGTCCCACCCCAAATGCTTGCCAAATGCCATACTGAATACTTCCCTCAACAACCAAGTCCTGGAACACACGTTTTCTGCATGTGAGCCTGATGCAGGCCCCAGAACATACACAATCTCACTTATTTCCCCAGGGTGTTGCCTAGAACAATTCAGCAATATTGGGGAGTATGATCAGAGTTACCCAATATCAGTGTAGAAAAGAGGGGTAAGATCTGGACATGAGTTAGTCCTCCATAGCTAAGATCTCCTGTATGGTCTTGTCTCCTCTCAGTACCTATTTCCACTGGATCCCTACTATACTGGGTTTTTCCTGAACTTTGTAAACTTTTCTTATTAGTTCTACATTGTTTAGTTAAAACAAATAAATGTTTCTTTCAATGGTCTTTAATGTAGGTGCATAAATAGAAACCAATTTCAGGATAATATAAACTAAACATTCCTAAGGATGACACTCAAATCTATCTGAAATATGGGAAATGAGGGGAGATATATATATATCTATAGATAGAGAAAGAGAGAGAGAGATCCTAAATATCTGATATTTTTTGTTTCATAAAAACGAATTTTAACCATTTGTAGTATACTTTTCAAAAATATGTATTTTGCATTTTCACAGCAGTTATGAAATGCACTTTTTTAATTTAAATTCAATTAGCCAACATATAGTACATCATTAGTTTCAGATGTAATGTTCAATAATTCATCAGTTGCACATTAACAACCAGTGCTCATCACATCACGTACCCTCCTGAATACACTTTAAAATACATTTTTATAGACATCAATTTTTGTGCTATGAAGCAATTATGTTCGTTCATTGTTTTTTGCTTTTTTCTTTGTTTGTTTCTTCCTTCAATTACATGTCAGCTGTCACATACCCTTCTGTTATCAAGAATATATCTAAAAGCCCACTTCTAGGTCACTGCTTTTAATTCCTGTGGGAAGAGATGCTCGAAAAGCAAGCTTGTTAATGAAATCACAATGCCTGAATGACACCCAGGGGAATAAAGTGTATAGGTTTAGTGCCTGGGCTTTGTCACAGCTGTTTTAGGAGTTTAAAGGCCTCTGTGACATCTTCCTTGTCCATGTCTTTGGTTGAGATGGCTGAAGTCAGATTCCTTGGGCAGATATTATGGCAAATATGAATTCTATGCAGAGTTTTTTGCAAGATCTCTTTTAGTGACAGCAACAAAGGGGCACAGAATTATTCTGATTTTTAAATTCATTATCTAATTTTGGAGACTAAAAACACATCACATTTACATTACCAGAACAGTGGATAAGCATCAAAAAAGATTTTGTGGCCAGGTAAGTATGGAGCCAATGTACCTTTGAAAAAGTGAAAGATACATCTGGAAGAGCAACTCCTGGCTGGGCGAAACCTTGGAGGTAAGAGTATGGAGGTCACACGGGGGGTCGTTAATAACTTAGGTGGGCTTGATATCTGACCAGCTGGATATGCAATGATTTATTTCTGAGCAAAGACAGAAATCTTCAGTGCCCAGAGTTCCCTTGTGTTCATGTGTAGATTGTCTTTGGGATTCTTATCGGCTGCTCCTACTTTAGACCTGAGACTGTCAGCTGTTTCGCAGAGCCAGGGCCTCTCTGAAGTCATTCCTTATGAGGCTTTGTGAAAAATTTGGACAGCTTAGGACACACACATGTAGGTGAGGAAAAAAGAGAAAGAGAGAGAGATGAGAAAGTGGGTAGATTTTATTTTTTTTTAAGTTGGCCTTTATTTTTTAAATAACCTTGTACTCCTTTTCAATTTCCCCTTGAAACCGTTTCTCCTCTGCTCGCTCTCTTTTTCTTCATTATTTTAATGGCTACATCTTTGCTCTGATGTGTCAATGGGAGTGGAAAATCCTGTGAAGCCAGGGCTTAATGAAACGCCAGCTGGAACAGAGGGATAAAGTTTCTTTGGAGCAGCTTCAAAGGGATGCGGGCTGGGCGAGCTCCGGGACAATGGCGCCCAGGCCCGAGGACAGGGACAGCCTGGCCAGCTGGCCCTGGCTGGCCCTAAGGAGGCGTGAAGGGATGGGGACTAATGTCACTGAGCCGTCAGGGGTGCAGGATGGGGGATTTTAACCATTCTGTCTCACACACAGGCTGTGTCCTTATATTTTACAACAAATGGTATTTTCATGATATGAAGGGCCAAAATGTGACTTCTGCTGGTAGAAGCATTAGCTAATTTTGCTCAAATGCCCTGGCTTCCTGAAGCCTGCCAGGCCCCTCCCCTCTCCCCTTCTCCCATTTTGGAATAAATTTTACATTTCTTTTTATAAGAGAATTACCACAGAAACTTTAGTTTTGATAGGACTTGAGTGAGATTTATGAGCACTCATTGGTCATTTTTGGTCAGGTGGCATTTCTCTTTTCTTTTTTTTGTGACTAAAGCAAGCAAAGTGACTTGGAAATAGGCTATAAATTTAGAAGGCTCAAATGTCATGTCTGGTTGTTGGCCCCATTCAGACCTCAGTTTCAGAGACCCTTGTACTTTGAATGACATCAAATATAATCAGCTTCAGTTTAAACTTAGAAGGGATTTTTAGGAAACTACAAGGTACCTCAGCCTCTATATGGTTCATTTATGTATATTAATATGCCTAGTATAAACCTGCCTTCTTATGCCTGGTATTTTGCTATTGAGGGCATTTGATCAATTATAACGACTAGCTTATTTTATTAAGTTATTACTTTCAGACATCTTAAAGCTGTGTTTATAGTGGTTATTTCTTTGTAAACTAAGTCTTCTGAAAGCTAAAATACTTCAAATCTAGAATAAGAATGGAAAAATAGTTTTCACCCATTTCCCTTGCTTATGAGAACTGACAAACATGGGTTTGGGTTATGTTTTTTGTCCCAAATAACAAATATTTACTGAGAAACCAAGATTGATATGGTCCCTACTCCTCATGGCTTAGAAAATATAAAATATGGACCTTTGTTCAATTCAGTTCCATAAGCAGGCATAAATCACCCATCATTTGCAGCCATTCAGCTACCTGGCAAGGGATAAACCCAAATAGGAGATTGCCCTGCCTTCAGGAGACTTTCTTATATGAAATTCCATTTTTATTGGTCCAAACAACAGAACAGCAGAAACTTCATATGGTCTAATTTAATTTAACAGTAAATTTGAAAAATGAAATATGTGTAGAATAATGTGGGTTTTGGCCAAGGATTCCCAAGGGAGATGACATTTGAATTTGACCTATAAAGAGAAACAGATATTCCAGAGGAAATTCCATAAACAAAAACCTAAAGGAAAGAAGTGACATGGTATGTAAGGAGAACAACAAAAACCAGTAAAATGATTTTGAATCATTCAAGGAAGTAAAGAAGTTCTGCAGATGATGCCAGCAAGGTCAGTCAAACAAGAACAAGGAGAACTTTGAGCTTCTGGCTTGGGCTTAATTCTGTAGGTTATTGGGAGGCAAGGGAGTGTTTCAACGACTAGAGTGATCCGATCAAGTATAGTGTGTTGGGTATACCATTCTGCCTCTCCTGTGGAAGACAGATTTGTGGGAATGTTATCCTCCACTTGCTTCACCCCTCACACACCCCTTCTCTGTGCTTGTTTGTCTTGCAGGCTAGTCACTATGCATTGCCTAGGCCCCTTGCCATCTCAGTGTTGGTAGGGATTTACCAATGGAAAGCAATGGCAACAATTTGAAGTCAGTCAGAAGGAGGGATAGTTTGTTTTATTCGTTCCCTCGGATCCCTCTCTGCTTCCTTACATGTTTAGCCATGGTCGTTTTCCTCCATGGTCACAACACCTATGAGGCAGCCCCTCTTCTTTGACCAGACTCCTTTAGGGGTGGTCATGACTTTCTGCTTTTGCTAGTTTGGGTCTTTCATCATAACCTTTTGGCTTCTTTACCTCCTCTCCCCCTCTTACCATTGAGAATGGTCCCTTTATTAAACTCAACTAACTCCTCTGAGTTTAGCATCTCATTTATCGCCAGGACATTGATAGAGTGTCAAAGATGGAGATGGAATGTTTAATTGGGAGAACACTATGATAGCTCACCTGAAAGAGATGAGGCGCTAGACTACACTTGTTATATTCTAGAGGAATTTAGGGTATAAAGATCAGTGACTGATTAGACTAGGTACTCTAAGACCAATCAGTATGAGGTCAATTTTTAGAGGGGCAGACAGAAGACTAGAAAAAGGTCTTAAGGGTCAAAAGTCAATGTAAGTGGGGCCGCAGGGAAAGGGTTAGAGACACTGCAGTGAATACTGATCCTAACACAAAAATAGTTAAGGGTCCACTTTTGCCTATTTGAAAGTCTTACAGTGCTATGAGTATTATAAAACACTCTACTCTGGTGAAGGTCTAATATATAATTGTAATAATTACTGCATTTCCTTTGGATATTTTTATGCTTAGATTAGTATGCCTTAGTCCTACACAGAAGTAAATCAGAGGCTTGTAAGGAGACAAGAGATAGTATACCTCCCAATTCTGTAGTTTAACTAGAGCTGCTCGTTCCTTTAAGACCTTCTTTTGGGGTGCCTAGCTTTCTAGCTGTCTCAGTTGGCTAAATGTCCAACTCTTGATTTCAGCTCAGGTCATGATCTCAGGGTCCTGAGACTGAGCCCTGTGTCTGGCTCTATGCTGGGTGTGAAGCCTGCTTAAGATCCTTTCTCTCCCTCTGCCCCTTTCCACTCCATGCACTCTCTCTCTCTCTCAGGAAAACAAAAACAAACAAACAAACAAAAAACAAAACAACAACAACAAAAACAACAAAAACCCAGACCTTGTTTCTTCTCAAAATGCTCAGTTTTGTGTCTCTATCTACCCACTCTTGACACTTACTGTTATTTGCAGATAAGGGGAGGGGAAAATAACACCAACTAGACTACACTATTTTGTCTTTGTCTCTGAAGCAGCTTTGACTTTTAGTGTCTTCTACAGGGTAGATGTTTCCCCTGAATGATGATGATGAAGCCATTTGGTAATGCACCCAGGAGAAGTCGAAGGTAAAAATCGGATAACCTACAAGTAAATATTTCAGTATAACTCTCACCCATCTTGTCTTTAATTTAGTACATATAATTTACAGAGCAAACAATTAAGACCTGGATAATCAACCAAGCATTGACTTGATATCACTGTTTTTGGTGAAGCTACCACCATCCTGGTGAAGCAACATACAAAAAATCAGATGCCTAAAATGTCTGTACTCATAAAGGCATTCTTTTCTTGCCTCAGCCATAGGTGCTTTTGTAGGAGTCTATGGCCTACTGCTCTGTGCTGGAGCCCTCCAATGTCTTTATCCCAGCCAGGGAGGCTTTGCTTAAGGCCAGAGCACCCAAGATAAATTTTCTTCAAGCTGCCACTACAGTAATAGTAGCTCACCCTTGGTCAAAGGTGCCATAAGCTGTTGTGTCCTGCCAAGGTCAAAATACCTCATGGTCCACTTAAATCCTTATACCATGTTCAAAGCAACAAAGGCCAATTTCACAACTCTAAATTCCACCTGGCTTAATAGGAGCTTTTTAAAACTTTAAGATCAAAATGCTCTGTCCAACCATTCAAAGCTGAGGCTCAAAGCTACAATCTTGGCCTCACCAGAATTCTCAGCCACTAAATGGTTATTTGTTCTACCAGATCCAATTTTTATTATTCAATATTACCAGACAATGCACAAAGAGATCACGATTCTAAACTTACTTCACTAGAGTACATCAATCCCTGTCCCACCACTGGCTTAAAGAGTAAGTAAAAATTGTCAGAAGTTTCACACTATCTTGTGTGTGTATTTCCACCACTGTAATTAGCATCATTTGTTTGATCATTATGCCATATTTTCATTCCTTTAATAAAACAAGAGGACCACTGTAAGAATGTTGGGAATACCTAAGTTTCTGGTGTGAAAAGAAGGTTTGTTTGTGTTTCCATTTATTGGAAACACATTATTAGTAAACTGTTGATAAAACTGCTAGTGTACAAGATAGGCTCCATATCTCAGAGGAGTTAAAGGTTCATCAGAAATCTCTAATATTGCTGTTTGCCACTTGCTGAGATGTATTTATACAAAATCATTTTTGTAATTGCTAGCATTAAAACTGACTGAACTTCAGAATCAGTTTCCAGCCTTTATTTCTGGGTTAATGTTTACAGGCAGAGGCGCCTGCGACCATGGTTTCACCAAGCTTGATGGAGTTTCATTCCTTCCTCACTGGCACCCCATTACCTATAGCTCTCAGAGAATACTGCCAATTCATGTACCCACAACTTCCTTTAATTTTGATGAAAATGCATGCCTCCTTACCTGAAAAATTCATATGGCACATTTTATTTTTATAACTTGTGGCTGTACGGAAGGGATGCTCTAGGTAGGAGCCTTCGATTTCTTCCTAGATGAAAAGGCATGGAGATATTTTCTAGGACTGCCATTTTAGTTGCCTCAACTATCTTTGGGGAAGTCCTTAGGAGGGGTTTATTGAAACTGAATTCAGCATATGCAACATTTCAGAGGCACTTGAGGATATATCTGAACACCAAAGATGTTCAACCACATAGCAGAAGTGATCATCTCTATGAAATAATAAGCATTGTGCTTTCATAACAGGGAGAAAAAAAAAACCCTATTTCAGCTAGATGTGTTACTTGATGGATTCAGATCTATTTTTATTTGCGCAGTCACTCTTGAGTGCCTATAGTCTGGCTGGGATTGAGCTACAGACACAGGAAAGCAGAGGAACAGTCAACATCCTTAAAATATAGTAAATATACACACACACTTGAAGCATATGACACAAAATTAGATATAATTAATTATGACAGTTCCCCAAATGCAATAAGAACATAGGATAAAATGATTCTTCACGTAACAAAGTTGCTACATATGCGGGCTTTCAGGACCTCAGCCTGTTTGGCTGTTTTATGGCATATACCACCTCAGGCATCTGACAGAAAACTAAGCTTAACTGTGAGAAACACACTCACATACACAATTGTGCAATCCATATTGGGGAGGGTGTTATGGATTCCCTGTACCACATCTATAAATCTTCCCCCTGCCTGGGAGTCTGTCAAGCCCAGATTAAGATATTTTACATTGCTAGGACTCTTTTGAGCTCCAAATACAGGAGGCTTTGGTTCTTTTAGTAAGTATTGTTTTCAGCTTTGGCTTCAACTTTCTCTTTCAAACTTACCTCTTACTAAACTCCATCACGCACCTTCTCCTGTCAGGAAGATAGCCTAGCTGCTGTTGCACACTTCTTTTTTTTTTTTCTTTTTCCCCGCCACATATCTTGCTTTCGTTCTCATCTCTCAGTGATGCATTCACACATATTTATGATGACTCAAAAAGGCACAACATGGTGCCTCATACGTATTTACAGTTCCCTGGAATACATTAAGGAGCAGACAGACCAAAAGCCCTGTCCTCATGGAGGTTACATTCTACTCTACAGGAATGACTGACTTGTTCTTGCCCTCCCCTGTCCTACCAATTTGTCAGACCAAGATACAGTCCTATATCCTCTGTGAAACCAAAGTTTCTTTTCTTTGATATTTTTGTATTTTCTAAAATGTAAACCACCTGTTCAGTCTTCAGCAAGCAACACTTGACTGGGTATGAGCTTTCCTGTATCTAGTCATCACATCTATTTAGTTTGATGCAGCTCCTTAAATTCTCATGACCCTGACATATTTCTTTGCCCTCTCTGTGTAGTACCTATTAGGTACTCAGGACATTTTGATTGACTGATGATCATATATGCTATGCTTTCCTATAACATCCTATCATAGTTAAGAAACCATTGTAAGGAAAATCTTGCATTTGTATGTCATTTTAACTTTTGTATTAACATATATTATTCTACTACATTCTCAGTATAATCTCTTCATTTCTAAAGTAAGTAGGGAAAGGGGTATTATTTCAATTTTAAATACAGTGGAGTTAAAGGAAATTCAGTCACTTGCTCAAAGTCACAGAGCAAATTAGTACCCAAACTAAGAGTAGACTTGAAGTCTCTTGGGTCTTATCTTATGCCTAGTTCCCTCCACATTCCATAGGGTTACAGTATTATGAAACAACCTGCTAGGAAGCACAATCAATACCTTAGGCAGAGCAAAATGCAGTGCACAAGAACTTTCAATTACTTGTGAAGGGGTGGGAGACAGACAACTGCAACTGAAATCTGCAGGTTAAGTCAAAGACTTCCATTTAGTTCAGCATCTTCATCCACAAAATGGAGACAAGTAGCTCTGATCTTACATTTATGTTTGTATTCCAATCCCACTGCCCATTGCTCCAGATCCTATCTGTATGAGACAGCTTACTATGTGATCTTGAATATGATCACAAACTTGCTAATATGGACTTCAAGTTACCTAAAGGGAAAAGAGGCCTAACAACTTATTTCCTAAAGCCTCATGTAATAATGGGGTTATACTGAAAATGTATGGCATGATATTTGCTAACACAAAGTTAAAAGCACCATATAAATGAAATCTCCAATCCACATGAAAGTTCCAAACCAAAAGCCAGTCCCAAAAAGGGTTATTTCCAACTACCAATGCAGATATGGATTTTCCTTCTCTAGATTAACAGAATATATAACATTCATTCTAAGGAGTGTGCTTATGTACAGTCTTGAACTAAATAAGTGTTGCCTCCCCCTTAACAGGAAGTCTATAGTAATTCATTCATAAGGCCCTTCAATATTTTTAGTCATTTCTTTAAAATAATCTCAGTAGGTTCTATTAAAACCCATTAAAGTTTAGTTCAGCTGGATACTATAGTTTCCATTCCTCACGGGCAGTGGTAATTTACCCTGCCTGTTGGTGCAGAATCAGGTCAGCAACCTTAATCCTTCAAAATGTAGGCCCGGAATTCATTCTCCCCTTGATCTTTCTCCAAGGCTGCACCTCACTCATTCTCATGGAAAGTGCACTTCAATGAGAGCCTACCCTGTGTACTTCCTCCTTCTACAACACACACCATTAACACGCAAGGAGCTTCAAAACACTTGATTGAATAAATGAATTCATGACTCCCAATAGCATAATTTATTATTTGATAGAGAAAAATAAGGACTTTAATGCCTGTTTCTTTGTTTTCTAACCATCTACTGTCCATTTTACCTAAGTGCAAAGTATGAGTTTAAGACATGAAAATATGTGACATGTAGGTAATGGTCTTAATAAAAATTCTTTACATGTGATTACCTCATTATTATTATACCAGCTTCAGACTATGATTTTCTATACCCCAAACTGAAGAAATGTGTGATTATAAAGGTTATTATTCTATTTAAAGCACAGATGTGTTTAAGCAGCTGTAATGGTTTTCTTTAATGTGTTGAGAGGAGGGGTAGCTTGGAGAGCTGGAGGCTGTCTCCCAGCTTCACAACTGAGGAGCTGTGTGACATTTGTCAAACCAATTAACCTCTCTGTGTTTGAGAGTTTCCATGTTTTAAGGAGGTTAAAATAATACTTGTTTTCTATAGCTGTCTACACCTACAAAGTGAAAGACCTGTCTTAGGGGACCTAAGGCAATTATTCAGATGATTCAGGCTAAAATCAATCCTGCCATGGAAGAAAAGGAAAATAGTGTGCATTTGGACCTCAGCTGTCCAGACTGCCTGTCGACATCAATCAAATTCAGAGAATAAATAGTTCAACCCTTTGCTTCCCTTTGCTTGTATTGTGAAAGCACCTTAAGGGGCATATTAGCTTGTTAAGACCAATGAGTGAATCATTAATGGCTTCAGGTCAACTTAACATACAACCAAGAATACTTGAAACATAAGAAGGCTCTGGATGACTGGAATTCCTGGGTTTTAAAGGACAGTCATCTCCTAAAGTCACCTTCAAAATTAGCACCAAAGGGCCAAAGGAGGAAAAAGGAACCCAGACATGGTTTTCTGTCCAGTATGTGCTTGACACTGTGGCAGGTGTCTCATTCATTTACTTATTTCATTCAGCCCTCCAAACAACAGAATCAGGTAGGGAGTTCCAGAGGAGGAAACTGCAGCTCAAAGACAGTGAGAAGCCCCAAATCCTAGAATCAATAGCTGACAGCCTGGAACCTGGAACTTCATTCCAAGTGAATGAGTGGGTGAGCTACCCTCCATATCATTCATGCCCTAAATGCAGGCCTGATATGATTCAATAAAATTCAATAAACATTAGTGAATCCCTACAAAGTGCCAAGCATGATGCCAGGAGATGGCCAGAGTAATATAAATGAGGCATGGTCCTACTATCATGGACTCTTACCTGCAAAAGTTAAGAGTGACACACATGAACTTGATGGTAATACAACATGAGCCATGTCCATGAAAGTTCAGAGAAGAGGCTGAGCCATAGGCTCCTAGAAATACCTCTGTGGAATACAGTAGAAAAATATTGTCCCCAGGGCCCGGAACTCATTCTCCCCCTGCATTAAATCAAAGGTCAGGAGAAAAGTCTAGCCTAGGTAGGTGGGTTCATTGTACAGAGAAGATAGAGCCTAACACTTAACCCCAACTTTGTAGTCTGAATATCAGTGACATCTTTTATAGTATGCTAAAAACGGCACAAGTTGCTTAACTTCTCTGAGCCTCTAGAGCCTGCTTTGGTAAAACAGTGAGAGAAATGGCTGTTTCATTGGACTCCTGTAATTAGACAGAAATCATGAATGGAGAATGCCTATTATATTACCTGGCATGTTTAATGCTAAAGAAGATGCCACCATTTTAAGTCCAATTCTTTCTTCTTAAAAAGGAATATGATGGATAGCTAACAAAGAGTCCATTAAAGTCTATCAGGGATTAAAGAGTGGATTCTTAGTCTCTGTTGGCATTTTTGTTCTTGAGTTAAATCGTTCATGGAACAAACTATATATATATATGTGTGTGTGTGTGTGTGTGTGTATATGTATATATTTAAGTTAATTAAGCATTATGAGTCAGCCCCTGTTCTTGGCATATAGAGTATTCATTACCTACCAAACAAATTCTGACATTTAAGACCATTTTTATAATGGTCCTGGTCTCTCCTTCCAAAAGTAAAATTTGTCAAGTCACCTCAGCTACCATCTGAATTCCTCCTTTTGTTATTCCAAACTTTCTTTGCCTATAAACCCCACTCTGGCACATAAAGCAACCTTAAATAATAGTGCTAATCAATTGCATTTTTTGATCAGCTGATCTCTGTACTTTCTACCCAAACAAGACTGACTGAAGTGTCAAGGTCAACTGGAACATCTTCCTCATAGAACAGAGAGTCTCTTCAGGTTTGGGAGGTGGGCTTTATCCACTTAAAACTCTGGCCAGTGTCTGAAATATAGTGTTTCCATGTATTAATGGGATGGGCTATACATTGATTGAAAGTGTAAATTCCAGTTCGAAAAACCATCAAGAACCTATTTAAATAGGAGCAAAGATCTACAAAAATAGAGTTGTTAGAGGACAATTCAATGGTTCTCCCTCTGCTCTGAAGTCCTTGTTAGTGGCAGAGTTTATAAATTGAGAAGATGTACATGGTTATCAGATTCTCCTAAGAATCATTAGCCAGCTACCAGCAGAACCCAACTGACCAAGTAGAGAATATTGATATATAAAAGACACATGGCTTCCTCAATTAACAAACTGACCATTCATATAACCTGACCCTATGAGAACCTAGTAAGGGGAAAGCAAGGCTGGACTGTCCTGAATCCTCAGTTTAAATGAGACCCTGGGCACAGGAGGCACACTGGCTAAGCACTGTGAAATAGGATAGAGATCTGCATTAGGTCCTGGCCAGGATAAGTACAAAATCCTCATGATCTGATAGAGAATACAAACAGAAAGGATATTTTATTGGACAATGATAAAACTTGGTTGTAGATGAGGAGATACTGATTGGTGATATTCCAGTTGGATTGAGAGGCAAAAAATGTTTCAAAATGTCCCTCCCTACAGCCATGTTGAAATTAGGGTGGTGACAAGGCCCTTAGATTAGAGGCATGCTCCCCAAATTGCAATCAGAGGAGACAGATGCTTAACATGCAGTGCTGCAGCCAGGAAAGAGGCTAATGAGATTCTAGGCTGCTTGTCCACAGGGCCAGCCATCACAGTGTCACCAGGCAGGGAGGCTGTTGTCCCTCTTACAACCACTCTTCTGAAACTGCATGTGTGACATGGCATCTGATTCTCAGCAGCCTAGTAGTGACATTGTCTACTTAGTCTAGCTAGACTGCAGCAGGGAGACAGGGTGCTGATTAACTGGCTGGAAGGAGATGTCTTCTTGGAACACGGCAGAGGGTCCCTGTCTGCATCCATCAGGAAGCCAAAGCCACAGGAGGCATGGGAAGGAGACCCATATGCAAATCTCTGCAGCATGAACTGGGCTACTGAATTTGGACAGATGAGGGTGAGGTATAGAGCTGAATTGTCCCATGCAGATGCTTGTGTAAGTTTCATGAAGTGACCCAGCCAAAAATAAAAGCAAAATGTAGAAGATATTATCTCACCATTTCCTGGAAAATTTGGCTTAATAGTTTCACAAAAAACCAACCAACCAAATAAACAAACAAAGGGATAAACAAAAAAACCAAACGTATATATGTCTATTTCTACCTGGCTGATGAAAGGAGTTCATGGTCTTGGCAGGGCAGAGATACAGTGTTGACGAAACAAAAACATGGTTGATTAGGACAGAGAAAATGTGGGATATCACTGCTCACTATGGCAAAGACAATTTCTTAATCCTCTGGATTCTCAGTCCCATGATCTGTCTTGTGAACAACATTCACCCTAATGGGGACAGTCGAATGAAATAATGGATGTTGAATTGATTTTTAAAAAATTATTAATATTATACACAAATGAGACACCTGTGAGTAAGACATTTGCATTCATGGTTTTGCTGATAAGTGTTCAAGATAAGAGATGGTTCAAGAACACTGAGAGGGAGGGGATTGATAGCAAATACCTTGTCCTCAAAGCCACAACTCTATTCTTGAAAGGATGATTTAAAAATTTCCATAATTATTAGAAATGAGGTTAAAGTTCTAAAAATTTGGAGAGAGCTTGTTGAATGTCCACTATCCACTTGGTATTTAGCAAATCTACTTAACTAACCATCTGTACTGTTTAAAAATCATTCTCTTTCAAAATCTCCAAGGTGTGTGGGCCGGTCTCATTTATGCTCAGATGGTACTGCCATGTACAGGTGCACAAGCTGTGCTTTAAACAACTTTCCTGCAACATTCACATAGACCTCAATAAAGAACAGCATCCCTTAGAATTGTGTAATATAAAGACTCTAATTCTGAGAGTAATTCAAGAAGAATTTTTTCATATGTATTTTAGCCTATATTCAATCCAAATTGTATTAAAATCAGTTTATTGCAGGTCAGATCATTTTTGGTTTCTTATACGTGCAACAAATGTGAAAAGTAGTTTACCACAAATCCTTTTTCTTTGGAGGAGAGCTACTTGCATCCTCCCATGGAATTACTTTCTTTCTGTGCTTGCCTCTCTGACATGGGGTTGGAAAAAGGACTCTGGGGTGTGGAAATTCAAGCAGGTGGCAAATAGGCGAGGGGTTACTTTGAGGGGTGGCTTATGTGGACACCAAATTCTCCCTCCCACAGAGTTGCCCTGTAGTATAAAGAAATCCATTTCCAATTTTTGGCTTAAAAAAAATGATTTCAACAGAATAAGTATTTCATTTTCCTTCAGTAGCCTGACTCTCATCACTAAGAGTAGCTACTGATATTACTACAACACTGGTATATTATGATGCCTAACTGAAAGCTGATGACACACATTTTGTCATTATACAAGTTATTCTTAATGAATTAGGTACTCCCCAAAATGCAAACTTAGAAAAATTCATTTATTTTTGTTTCCTGTATATGTAAGACCTGCCAATATATATATCCTTTTTAAGATTTTTTATTTATTTATTTGACAGACAGAGATCACAGTAGGCAGAGAGGCAGGCAGAGAGAGAGAGGAGGAAGCAGGCTCCCCGCTGAGCAGAGAGCCTGATGTGGGGCTCGATCCCAGGACCCCGGGATCATGACCTGAGCCGAAGGCAGAGGCTTAACCCACTGAGCCACCCAGGTGCCCCCACCAATATATATATTCTTAACTGAGCCTTTATTAGAAACTGTTCTACAGGCTGAGATTTTCCTCCATCTCAATTTTTCTCCACATTAAGTGTTCTCTACCTTCCATAGTTGGGAAAGGAATGGCTGAATGTTATCTGGATGATTTCCACCAGTGCTAACCAAGTCTCAACTCACTGTCCACTATCAGTCACTCATCTATGGGGAGCAGGTTTGGCCATACTGTTCTTTAGCTAGACTGGAAATTTGGGAAACAACAGTGATGATCTTTATTTTTCCTCTACTGAAAGGTATGTCAGAGAATGCTGCTCCCCATATCATAGTTTGCAAAGAAAAGTGAGTGAATGGGTTTAATTTATGATACTTAAAGACTAACAATATCTTCAGAATTTCTTGGTCATATGTATTAGTGAGTTTATTCCTTAAGGATTTCACTTATTTTGTGTGTGTATTTCCTGTATTCTTTCATCATTATTATATTCTCCTACCTCTTCATTTGCATGTATTTGGAGTTGTGATTTCCTCCTTTTTTTTTTTTTTTTTTTTAGCTCTCGTCTATTCCTTAGCTCAGGTCACCCTGCCTGTTAATTTTTGAAATCCCTTAGTGTCCACACAGGACCAAGCAGTGGGCTATAGGAAAACAGCAAGGGTCAGTTCTTTTTCTCTGTGAGCTATGGAGAACTGGAACTGTTAGAGGCCATGGGCATCTTAAGGAGTGCCCTGCTCACTTGAGCTACACATCTGTTCTTTACTATAGATTTTATTATGTCAAGTGGGAAAATAACTAGCATGAATTCTTTTGAGACTTTGATTATTGGTAATAATAGTTTATAAAAAGGTTACTTTCTGTTAGATGCCATTTTGAACAGATTTGTACATTTTTGTGTGTGCGACTATAATGGCCTGGTAGAAGGGAAGGTCAAATAAACATAAGACAAGAGATATAGAACCAGAAGTTTAGTCATGACATTGGGAGACAATATAGTAGGAAATACAGAAATATACTTCGCAAATAATTTTTAGGAAAGCAATAATTCTGTCTAGAAAGTTCAATTTTCTACCTTTTTCCTTTCTCTTCTCATCCTCATCTGAGGTTATTTCCCTAGGTCCTCAATCTATTGGCGATACATCTATGGGAAGCCTTAACTGAGGATATTAAAACAGGGACTGATGAGCCACCTTCTTCATCACCCATCTTCATCATCAAAGCTGCTGTCATTCCTCAGTGGGGGACAATGAGACACAGATGTGTCAGCTATTTTGTTCTATGTAGATATTATAGATTTTTCTCCTTTCCTGACCAAGCTACTCATAAATTTGTCCCTGTGGTTACTATGCGGATGAGCAAATGGAAATGGACCTATCAGCACAGATGTCTTACCTTATGTCTGCATTTAAAACAAGCAAGCTTGATAGAATTGTGCACCAAAAGAAGTAGATTTTACTGTATGTAAATTATAGCTCAATTTTTTAAAAAAGTAAGTATGTGTTTCTTTTCAGTAAAAGTTAGTAGAGGATCTCTTATTGGTAAGATCTGGGTTCAATTGTCAGGGGATGAATTACCAGCTTTGTTCTTCTATGTTTTTATACTTTATCCATAATAGCTAGGATTTTCTGGGGGCAATTGTTGATACAATGACAAAAATAGTATTACTTTCTAATATTCATCAGCATGAACTTGAGGCCATAATGTTTTAGGTTTATTTTAAATCTGAGCTCTACCAATAGGCCTTCCCTGACCAAACTTTCCAAGCAATTCATTAAAGAGGAGGAAATGGTTTATATTAGGGTAGTCCCTCCTAGTTAGAAAAGTAAATTCTTACATGCTACCATAAATTTACTTCTCTACTCTTCAGATGAGGAAAGTCAAGCCCAGAAAAATTGAAGACCTTTTCCACTATATACAGCTCACTAGTAAACCCAAACGCAGGGCTGCTGACTCCTTTGTTCTACCACATCACATTACCTTCCTGATGTCCCATCCTTAATATGACTTAGTCTGAGGCACTTGAGGACAGCACTGTGTCTCTTCCCCTCACAAGAGGATCTTTATGGTTGGAAGGCCTCAGAGTAGTCATTTCCTTCCCACCTACCATGTGATCTGAATATGAAACGATGGCTGGAGCCCAAAGAAGGGCAGCGTGACTATGAATATGAGTGTCTCCACACACTGGATGGATGAATATAATTGTCTCCATATATTTTCTCCATTTCTTTTGCATATTCATGTAGCTTTTGTTCAGCTTCTTTAAATCAAGCTTTTTCTCTTGAACATCATTACTTCTTTCTATTTTTTCCTCTTTTAAGATTATCTTCTGGAAATCTTCCAGTCTACTCAAGTACTCACATCCCTCATTAACAAAAATCTCTCTTCCCCTGAAAAACTGTATGTAATGAAATCAGCTGATTGTATCCTGCCCTATCTTTGACTTCCGTTTATCTTTACTCATTCATTGTTTGTGGTTTATTTAATGGACAGATTTGTGATATCTTTAATGTTATAGTTACATATTTTTCTACTCCATATACACAATTAAAATTTACATTCAGGTACTTTTCAATAACTTGAATGATTATATCTCACTTAGATTTCCCTTTTGTATTATCCTGTGAAACTTTAAGCTAAATAGTTCCTTTTAAACAAAATTTCTGCTGAACCTATAAACAACTGAATATCTGTTTTCTTGTGTGTAAAACCTGAGTCCCACTGGATGGGTCAGAAGGGCCATGCACTGTATGTTTGCCAACATATCTAGAGTCAGATATTAATACATTGATTACACAAATCCATACTGAGCTCCAAGTTTGTGAAGATCCCGTGCTGGGTCCTGCTGCTATGAAAGTGTCAATCCTGCTAAAATCCAAGATCTCACTTTTAAGCACTTGGGATAAACTTTGACCAATTGATACATAATCCTCCTCATAAAAACTTCCACCTCCAGGTATATATATATACAAAGACTGGCAAATATTCTATTTAAATAACCTTCTCAATTTCTATTTCTTTCCTTAAATTCACACTTTGAAGAACTTAAAGTGTGCTGGAATAATGAAATCGAGGGCAAAAACATGTAATTTCTTTCCTTTTTTTTCTCTCATTCTGAAAGCATGGGGTGTCCTCTGCTCTCCTCCAGCAACACACTTTCATTCTAAACAACATAGTCTCATTGTCTTTCAATATAAATGCTCACATCCTCAAGGAACAGAAGGAGCCAGAGAGGCAGCAGAAGGGGAGGTATGCCGAGAAAGGCATTGGTACCCTAAGGGACAATTTTTATCTCAGGAGAACTGACCTTTTAGAGAAAGCAAATTGAATTATCTTTCTCATCCTTTACTTTTGCTGTGACATCATTAAAATGCATGTTACATACCAACACTCGTTGTTTTGTATTCATAACCTTAAACTAAAATTAATCAGTTGTCACAACGACTTAGCACATTTGTTAATGGTTCCTAGCCAAAAATCTGTATTGTTATAAGAAAAGCAGCTTTATGTATACACCCTTGAGAAAAACAACAGAGGAGAATTAACTGGTGGACAATGAACATTCTTTTTTCCTGTTCAGAAAATAGTCATCCTCATTCTTTTCTCTGGTTTTGAACTAGTACTTTGTTTTGATGTTTGACACGAAATTTGGTGCTTTGACAGAAAGAAGATCTTTTTGTCTAAGTCCAAGTAATATAAATTAGATCCTACAAAGTTAAAAAGTCATGAATTTAGCTAATAAGCATTTATTAAGCTCCAGTTTGGAGCCCAGACTTACCACGGATTCGTTATTTAACACATATATTGAGAACATAAGGAACTGGTGAAAATTTATTTATGAATGACTCAAAGCTATTGCCTTTGAAAAACTCATATAGTATTCTCAGGCAAAAGATAAATAAACAGTTAACTCATACCACAATGTTTTAAGTGCTCTAAACAAGATAAGTATATTTCTCAAAAGATGAGGTTGGGAGACATAAAAGCATGTCTCTACGGACTCACAGGCATAGGCCTATGAAACCAACCTGGTGTAAGTGGAAGGTGCCCTGGGAAAAACGATCTGGTAGATCATGCCAGGTAGAGAGAAAAGAGGTGCCAAAGCCAATAGAGGTGTGCTGAGGTGAGATGGCATTTTGGGGACAGTTCAAATCATTGAAAAGTTTCAGGAAAGAGCAGCACCGGATCTGATTTGCAGTTTAGAATGCTCTCTGGTCTCAGTGAGAAAATTTTTTGGAGCTGAGCAAAACCAAAGGAAGAAAGACAAAATTAGTTTACTTTTTAGTGTTCCACATGAAAGATGATGGCAATGTGGCTTCTATGAAGGGAGTGAAATTGAGGGTAGGAAGAAGTTGTTGAATTCATCATATGTTAAAGAGGAAGAATCATCCAGATTAGCTGGATGACCACATATGTATGAAAGGCATTTAGGTGCAAGAAACATGTAGCCTCCACTCTCCAGTACTTCATATTCTGTTTGAGAAAACACAACTAGGAAATTTAGGCCTTAATATTTTTAAGCAATTAAGTGTTGCAGAAGTAGCTAAACTTTGTAATTAGCTAATATCCTGCAATACCATTTATTAGCCATAGCCTAGAAATAGTTCCTTTCTATGTTATGACCACTAATGTATGGAAAATATATGGTACTAAGAGATAATCTAAAAATACTAGTAAATATTGCTGTAAAATGACTGGTATACTATTAGGAAAATAACACTAATATATGTTAAACAGTTAAACCAAAATAATTTAAGACTCCTTTTTTTTTTCATTTATAAGTCTCCAAGGGAGAAAGGAATCATTCTATTATGCAATTAGGAAATTGAACAGATATATTTATATCTCAGAATACCTCGAGGCAATGGATTACTCACCTCCCTGATCAATATTTGATCCCTATTAGTCAATAAGTTCTTTCTCATGTCTGACTATGATCCCCCCAATTCACTTTAAGCCCTTTTGCTTTTACTGGATCTGTTCAGATTTCTTTTTGGTCTACCAAATGCAGTTATACTCTTTGCAGGGAGTGGTTTATCAGTATGATCTCATGCATCTTGCTGTGCTGGGACTATGGCTATTTTCCTTTCTCTGGCTCTACTTAAAGATCATGCTAGCAAATATCCTTAATACTTGTATATTTTCTAAATATATAGCAGCTAGTCTATAAATTAGGGAGGGGAACAAAATATTTTATCTTAATTTTTTATCTTAAATTTTCTGAAGTTTTCATTTCTGTTTCTAATTTAGAATTTCCTCTCAGAGAAATAGATATGGATGTTTGTTCCATGCAACACATTCCCCAAGTAAGAATGAGTTATTTTCATTAAAGTTGCTACATATCCTTGGTACATAGGAAGGTTTGCCCCTATCTCCTAGACAGGAATCCAAGGCAAAGGAAAGACCTCACTTGTCTGTATTACACACCACTTAAATGCCCACATTTAATTCAAATAGCCAGGACATGCTTTGCCTATGGGAAAAAAAAAAATGTAAGTTCACATTTTTTATTTTTAGTGCCCTAGTATTTTCCTTCAGGGGAGACCTTCAGCTAGCCCACATTTTCCTAAAATTTTCTATTCTTTGATCAACTTCTCCCAGGAAAAGATCTTGTCTAATTTAGATATGTATTTCAGACTGGGTACTAGAACTCTCCAGGAGATTTTATTTTAGGTCCTCTCCATATCTGTGAAATGAAAGGTGTTATTCCCTGTAAAGGAATGTGGGCATTAACACACAGGCAGTGGAGCTCATTGATAGAGTAATAGGGGTCCTCCCCAGAACCCTTTAAATGCTGCCATAGAGCCACAGTCTAGTCTGTCTCTATATAAAGCAACTGTACATCTGAATAATGACTCAGTTCTTCCCTCCAGGTGTTAATGTTGGCAACCCACAGAGTCTGAATTTAGAATCCAGTGCAAACTCTGAGGGTATATCCTTCAAGGCAGACAACATGAATGCAGCATCTGATGTTGTGTGGTCAGATCTGGACTCGGAACCTGGATTTTGGCCTGCTGATTGCTGCGAGACATTTGGTGAGCTACTCTGAGCTGTAGTATCCTCTTTTATAATGTGAGGAGTATAGACCCTATTTCATATGGTTACTGAAAGGATTAACTTCAAACATGAGATTCCCAGCCTAGCACAGTGCCCAGATTATAGGGCCTTACTAAGCATCCCTTCTACTCTACTTCTAAATCAAAATCTGTGTGTTTTTGCCAAGTTTTCACTGTAGTTTCTGTCCAGGGTCTTGGTCTCTGAAGCATGGAACAATGCTTTGGAGGTGTATGTGTGTTGGGGAGGGGGTGTGGAGTATGTAAAAGAAAATTATCATGGGTACCTGCAATTTATAATGAATTCAGTATGCTCCAGTCTTTCTAGTAACCTGTAATTTATACAGCTGTGATCAATTATTGGGCTGCCTAAAGGAAAAATATTCAGATACCTACAGTTATGAAACTTCCAACATAAATGTTTACTAGTGCATTCACATCTGTGTCTTTCCAATTTTTGGTGGTTTCCAGAGATCCCTAGGTTCATTTAGTCTACATCTCTGGCTCTAGGGAGATTAGTGCATGATTTGACCAATCTTCAGTCTAGATTGCATATGGTAGAGAGATAGATTGTGATGTATCACATTTGTGAATATATCTCGTCACAAACACAGCTCTATAAATATCGTCTCAAAAAGGTCTGGCCCAGGGGTTCCTGGGTGGCTCAGTGGGTTAAAGCCTCTGCCTTTGGCTCAGGGTCCTGGGATCAAGCCCCACATTGGGCTCTCTGCTCAGCGGGGAGCCCACTTCTCTTCCTCTCTCTGCCTGCCTCTCTGCCTATTTGTGATCTCTGTCAGTCAAAAAATAAAATAAAATCTTAAAAAAAAAAAAAAAAAAGGTCTGGCCCAAAAGCAAAACTAGAAGTATAGTTATGGTATTTGCTCAGAAATAAGATCAAAAAGTTATCACAATGCTGAGCAATAGCTGAGGACTTTCCTCTTAGGCCAGAAGATTCCTTGAAACCACTTAGAATAAAATAGTATCAATAATAACTTTAATAACTTCTTTCTAGGGGCGCCTGGGTGGCTTAGTGGGTTAAAGCCTCTGCCTTTGGCTCAGGTCATGATCCCAGGATGCTCCGCGTCACGCTCTCTGCTCAGCAGGGAGCCTGCCTCCTCCTCTCTCTCTCTGCCTGCCTCTCAGCCTGCTTGTGATCTCTGTCTGTCAAATAAATAAATAAAATCTTTAAAAAAAAAAAAGAAAGTTTGTTAAAAAAAATAACTTCTTTCTAATACATCATAACTATAAATTAAGCTATAATTTTACTAAATTATAATTATAAAACTAACCATCATGAAGCCTTCATTTTTTTCTATGTATATAGGGGTTTTTGTCCAAGATTTACAGATAACAGGATTCACAAGTAAAAAGGAATTGTTGAAATATCAAGTGTAAAGTACAAATGGATTGAAAGTGAAGACATGATAACAAAAAGTCCTGCTCTTTCACTTCTCTAGCTCTATGTTTCTGTCTGCAAAACGTGTGTGTGTTTGTGTGTGTGCGTGCACATCCCCATGCACAAGTGTGTGTGGAGTGGCCACCTATTCACAACAACCATCCTGTAAACATTTGCTTTCTTAAGTCCACCCACCTCACTGGAATAAAATTATTTAAATTATTCGGCATCTAAAAGCACTAAAATGCACATGGGCCCAGTTGGCAGTTATTTTATGCCTATTAGAGGCCCTGCAGCCCACAATAAAGAAGGAGGGAGCAGGCTTTTTTCCAGCATCACAATGACACACTGTTCACACATCAAAAGCTATACAACAGAGGCAGTTGATGTTTATGGGTTCCTGCTTGCATGATGCCACTTTGGTCGCTCAGCTCTGAGGTTTCTTTTGAAGGGAGAGGGAATGGAATGAGTGGAAATGTTGATAGTAAATTCCACCCTCCCTCCTTAGCAGAACTAAAGGGTATAATTTCCAAAGTGGCTTCATCTGAAATTTAGATAACATCTGACTCTTCTCATCTCTCTGTGAGACCTCTGTCCAGAGATAAAGGAATATTCACAGAATTCCCTGCTTTCATTTCTCACATAGGACTCTGAATAATACTCAACCTGAGCATGCTCATGTTTAATGCTTTTTTATGGAAGTAAATTTGCATTGGTAATAACCAGAATATGGATCTGTTATGTACTTTGCTACTCTCCCTCACCCAAGGGCAGATTTCCAAAGTCTCATTGAGAAGTAAAGTTTAGAAGGAAGAGGTGCAGAAGATGGGGCAATCCAGTTTTCTCTGCATTTCTCCTGGGGTAAAGCCAGGGGTGCTTGGATGCCTTTAGAGTTTATGCCCTTGAGTATTGAATATATCAAGGTCCAGCGTGTGTGTGGTGTTTGTGCACATTGAGGATATGCTGAGTATTTACTACCACGTAGTCACTGATGCATTACAGTTTATAGAGTCAAACTCATCATTCATACAAGTAATATATTCGTACAAATTGGACAAAGTAAGAAGAAGAGTCACAAAAATGATTGAGGGGATGAAGGAAGACCCTAACATATGAGGTGAGATTGAAAGAATGTAGTGTGTGTAGCTCCATGATGCTGCTCCTGAGGAGCTATGGTATCACAGCTTCTGCCTCAGGGCTGTAAACCCCTAAAGAGGAATTTGCAGGCTAGTAAAAGGGGCATTACTGAGAAGGAAATGAGCAGAGAGGAGTTGTCTGCATATCAGGGAAAAAAAAGTTTGTTGGAGTAGAAGCTATTAGGCAGCAGAATTACCTCCCCAGGGAGACAGTGGAGTCTGTGACCCCATTATAGGAGACATAAAAGCCTGGCGGGATGGTCCAGTTCCCCAGTATGCTGTAGGGAGGGTCTCCTCCCAGGCCCTTGGAGACTCTAAAGGGCTGGAGGATGGAGTGTGACTCCTTCGTTTCTTACCATTTATGGTTCCAATTTGGTGCTGAGAGGAATACTGAAGGCGGGATGCTCCACTACCTGGATCTGACGCCAAGGTTAGATTTTATAATCCTCTGATATAAATTTAGGTATTACCATCAAACTCTTTTCTTAAACCTTTGATATATGTAAATGAAATAAAACCTCTAGGTTGCTTTGGAAACAGCAGCATTTGAAGCACACTTTAATCTGGAGGCATTTCCCCAAATATTTTTTAAAATGTGCATGTATGTCCTGTGGGGAGTCGGGTAGCAAATGAACCTGTCTGAACTGCAATTCATCTCAGAGTTAACTGTTTTTACGCAGCCTATGTTCTGTGTGTGTGTGCCAAATCTGCAGCCATGCTAATGGAATATTAATATATTCTTACTAGGCGGACAGATCGAGGTTTGAAAGGAAACAAGAAAAAAATAAAATAAAAAGAACAAATGAAAGAAATTGGAGCCAGTTGGATTGTGGGGTCGCAGCCACAACCCCCTGGGGGAAGGACAGGGGGAAAGAGAGGCAGTGCTTTCTCTTTATCTTGCAAGCAATTACTGGCAATTTGTTCTGGCCAGTAAAACTTCTGATATTATCATGGTTGCTGAGTAATTTATCATCAAAGTTTAATGTGAAAACAGGTGACTGTGTAATCACCAATCTAGGAACAGAAATAGAATCGTTATTATTTCTGCCTGAAGAGAGAGATTTTTTTTTTTTTCTGTCAATTGACTTAACGGCCAAAAGGCTGTTCATCATATCACCATGAATTATAAAACCTCTATTAAATATTCATAAAAGTTTTGAAATGAATGTGTGATAGAGATGAAAGCTGGGCTAATTTAAATACCTACCAGACCTGTCTTAATTACAGAGGTAAAATGATATATAAAAATTATAGCAGCAAAGAAAAAACTTGAAACAGTTCATTCCATACATTAGAGAAAATGCCTTTGCAAGCCACCGTACACAAAGCCGGGAGCTCACTGGGCAACACTGATTTCCATCTCCCCTAAAGCATTACTGAAATTTAGTTGGTGATGTCTTTCTTCTACAGGAAATAGAAGAGAAGCTTCTATGAAACTTTCGGGCACATGATTTGTGCTGGCTCTCTGAAATGTAAATAAAAATCCTAACTGTAGAAGCACATCCATTTGTACCTGCTCAAGTCCTTGGCGCGGGGCGGGAGTGGGGGGTTAGGAATCATGTGAAGCTAAATAGAAATCAGGATGAGACCAAAAGAATGCAATAAAAATTTCCTCTAATTTTTCATACTATGATTTTGTGGATTTCATGGACTTGTGAAAATGACACATAATCTGTTTTGTTTTGTTTTAAGCTTGGGCTATTATAACTTCTTCTGCCATCTTAAGAGGGACATTCTCCAGAGGTCATAGAATAGTCCTAGGAGAATCAATCAGAAGCCAAGATACATCCATGCTCCCAAATAACCTCAATCATAATTTGCTAAGCCAAGGCATTTCCTGTTCCTCCACAAATCAGGATAATGGGAATGCAGTTATAATTTTGATCTTCTATCTTCAGGCAAATACCAAACCTGACATTAAGAGCTATATTATTTGTGAACTGGTCATGAGTACTAATTTATATATATCTCAAAGTGATCCTGTGCTCTCAAGGATTTCTTTAACTAAACACACATGTTTTGATGGGCATAAAGAGGAAAGAGGAAGAGGATGCTTTCAGGGGGCATAGGTCTATGTTATATCATGATGGACTCTCAGGCTAAAAGTTAGGTACCAGGTGGCTTGACCTTGAACAAGGTGCTTCACCTTGCTGAGTCCCAGCACTGACATCTGTAAAATGAGGGGATTAATTTGTTGGTGGCTAAAGATCCATCCAACTCTAAAATTCTGTGAGTCTACAATTATAAATAGGATGATAAGATGCTCTCTGGCTCTTAGGCTGCCACCCAGGAGAATGAATTCCAGTTTTAATTTCCTTTTTGGTGATAGGAAATCTGAAGACAGGCAAGGTTAAATGACCCACCCGGAGGCCCAGAGCAATCAGTGATGGAATCACAGCCTCAGCTCACAGCCCTGGTTCCTGGCTTCCAGTTTTATCAACTTATTGAGACCGAGTTTTTGAGGATGTTTGTTAGCATCTTATTGGCTTAATCATACTGACATCCTAAATGATAACATTGATTAAATGGAGTGTTTTTTAAGTATTTCATAAATAGATATTGCCTATTCAATGAACTTTTTGGTTCTTTAGTAGGTATATTATATATATAAATTATATATATATATATATATATATATATATATATACACACACACACACATATATAAGTACATAAATACAAAAATATATGTAACATATATATACTTTAAACACACACACATTTCTTTGCATTTATTTAATGTTATTTAATGCCCTATTACCACAAATAATCTAGAAAAGTTTAAATTGAAAACACAGGAACAATATCAATAAAATCCAAGGGGGACATTTTGGGCTGGGACATTACTAAGAAATATTATTAAAGAAATGTAGTAAAAATATATATTACTCTCTTCCTTTCCCTTCTTTCCCTTCTTCTCTTACATTATTAAATTTTAACTTAAATTGGTCAATTTCTTTTTATATTTCTTAAATTTCTTTCTCATTGGTCTGCCAACATTCTTCCCAAGCATTGCCTAAACACCTCTGATCACTTCTCTTAACCAAAGCACTCTATCTCTAGAAGCAACTCAGTAAGCTAGAGGCTGGCACCCAGTAGTGGAGATGCCAAAAGTCAACTTGTAATGACAGTCAACATTTGATGGCTTGTAAAGATAAATATACCATTACCCAGATCAGCTAATCCAAAGTCATATATTTTTATTTTTTATGGAAGATAAGTAAGTCCAGCTTCAGGTGAGATCTGGTTCCTAGGTCAGAGTGTTATAAGGAGGGGAAGAGGAAGGAAAAAGGCCAAAGAGTAGAAGCAGAGAAGGGAGAAGAAGGATGTCACCAAGACACACTAGGATGGACACTAGGATGTGTACAGTGGTTGCAAATTGTGGCCATGATGACACCCTCAGTTTCCCAGTCTCATCTCCAGTTGCTCTGTATGTGCTCTCATAATTATCATAAATTAGATCCCATTTTTTTATTTCAGGAGAATCTTCATCTTACACACATTCTCATACCGAGATAAAATTCCAGGACCTAAACAAAATGGCTAAAATGTTGCTTGATATAACGTTTAGGTTACGTATTGCATAAAAAACTACTCCAAAATGTAGCAGCTTGAAACAACACACATTTTCTTATTTCTTATGATTTGTTGCTAGACTGAACTCACTTGAGCAGTTCCTCTGATCTCAATGACACTATTGCATCTATTGTTATCTGGAGGTTCAACTGTGCTCAGTCTTCCATGACAGTTCACTACATGACCAACTGACAACTGGTGCTAGTTGTCTGGCCAAACAAACAAAAAGAACCATGGTTCTTTTCCATACAGACTTACCATGTACCTTTGGCTTCTCAAAGCATGATAATGGGTTACCAAGAGCATGAAAGCCCAGAAGCTTCCATCCCTTTTTAGGTTTAAGCTTTGAATTAGCCCAGTGCCACTTCTATCACATTCTATTGGTTAAAGGAGGTTACAAACTCAGCTCAGGTTCAAATGTGGGGACTCTACAGGGTGTAATGCACAGTTCATTTTCTATACAATGGCTCCCTGACAGAACTGGGGAGGGGGCATGAGCTCCTCTATCCCAAGTGTGGGATGGAATCTGGAGAACTCAACTCATTCAGCAACTCTCTTCCAGGCAAGATACCCACTAGAACACCCGCCCATTCTCACAGCACTGGAGAGCAAACAGGGTTCCACCCTCTACAAATATGTTGTATTAACCAAAATAGCATTTAACTCATAGCCCATTTCCATTATTTTTTTCCTCTCTGGAGATTAAAAAGCCTGGTGAATGCCCTTCCTACATGTACTTCCTGTACTTGAAAACATAGCCTGGGACTATATATGTAATTTGGCTCAGAAAAAAACAGTTGAAAGCTACAATTAGCAATAGGTTATTAATTATCCTTAAAATAATGATAACCTCATTATTTTTTTTCAAAAGTCAACTTTTGGGAAGGCAATCTCTGATCATGTTAAGATTTGACTTGTTTAACTTCTTCTGATTGTCTACTTAAGACTATTCAGTAATGTTTGTCTACTCTGAATCAATCCTTTATTTTACTCACAAATTTCAAAGACATGTATAAACAGTAGGCTACCTTGTTCCTAAAAAAGTAGTTTTTAGGGTCTACTTTGAAACAGTAGCTGGGGTCACTTTATCACAGAAATGATGACACATTAGGGTGCCCGAATTTATGGCCACTCATTTTTAACTACCTACTTTATCCACTGAGGTCTTTAATCAGCACGCTTGAAGGTTGGATGTCCAGCTTAAGTTCAGACGGCACCTGCCAGAGCCAGGAAATGAGAGTGCTGATGTTGAGGAAACTTGATGTGAACACATTTTATGTTATGTGCTTGGATATAATGATGTAGTTAAGCTGCAAACCACAATAGTCTTATGCCATGTACTAGTTGCAAGCCACCATATTCTTACACCATGTAAAAGCTGGGATGTAAGGGCTTCAAGTCATTGAACTATAAACATCGTTTTTAAGATTATTTTGACTACTATATTGTTTGTTCTAATGCTGAGCCCAAATCACTCTTGCTGATGATCCCCCCTATTATTCTTAGTTCTACCACTTAGGAAGGTAACATTTCATTTTCTTACCTTCATACCTCCAATCCCCTATCTATTCTTACATCATGATTTTGTCTCATATTTCATAAATAAATCAGAAAAATTCCAGACAGGAACTTCTTTAGCTATCAAAGGCCAAAGCTCCCACCCAGGTGCAATTAAGTAAGCCCACAGTCACTGCCTGCTTCACTGGGTGACTGGTACTCCCTTGAGCCCATAGCCCAACCCAAATATTGCCTCTCTTATCTGCTCCTCTTAAGATAAAACAATTCAATTCTTCTATATCAATTGTACCAAATTCCTCACTTCTCAATCTGTCTTCAATCTGTTCTATTTGAGCTCAATCTTCCACTGCTCCTCAAGTCATCTAGTCAATGTCAGTAACATGCTCCATCATGACAAATCCAAGGACCACTTCTCTGTCTTTATTTAAAAGTGCAGCAGTTGGGGCACCTGGGTGGCTCAGTGGGTTAAAGCCTCTGCTTTCGGCTCGGGTCATGATCCCAGGGTCCTGGGATCGAGCCCTGCATCAGGGTCTCTGCTTAGCAGGGAGCCTGCTTCCTCCTCTCTCTCTCTCTCTGCCTGCCTCTGTGCCTACTTGTTATCTCTATATATCAAATAAATAAATAAAATCTCTTAAAAAAACAAGATAGTCTAAGAGTCACACTATGAATATTTTCCTTATAAAGCCTACATGAAAGTGGTACTATCCTTGTTTTGATAACTTTATCTTTATAGTTCTGTTTGCAATAAGTTTAAGATAAAAACCTACATGTTAAAGTATCCAGAATTGGGGACACCTGGGTGGCTCAGTGGGTTAAAGCCTCTGCCTTCGGCTCAAGTCATGATCCCAGGATCCTGGGATCGAGCCCCACATTGGGCTCTCTGCTCAGCGGGGAGCCTGCTTCCTCCTCTCTCTCTGCCTGCCTATCTGCCTCTTTAAAAAAAAAAAAGTATCCAGAATTGACTTTTGGGTTGTGGTGGTGGTAACAGTAACGGTACTGGATAAGTTGAGGAACACTGGGAATTTATGGTTACCATAAGGGTAGGTAAAGGGTGTTTGCATGACTTTGACTTTCTCAGTTCTCAGTTTAATGTGTAGACTCAGGTAGTCTGGATAAAGAGAAAAATGAAAATTTGAATATATTAACAGTTATATGATCAGATACAGTTTGAACACTGGTCTCTTCCAGAGGAAAGAACAATGAGATCACTGACTAGAAGAGAAGATAGTGTGCCATTTTTGCACATGTATCTTGTTTGAAAAAAACAAAAACAAAAACAGAAACTTATTAGGACCATCACAGGCCATCCTCTTGCCTTTGCTTTACAATCATTGTTCTTGCCATCAAATAAAAATGAAGCACTAACTTTATCATGTTTAGTTGTATTATAAAAAGGACAGAAAGTAAGATGATATTTCATAGGTGTCTTTATACATGGTATCTTTATAACATGTTATTTTTTGAATATTTTCATATGCATATGTAAACCAAGCCTTTCTGGGTTCACAGAAAATGAACTATAAGAACACTAGCTTGTGCTGTTACATATTTATATGTACTATAAATAACAGAGATCATTAATAAATATTATAACATATAAAAGTATGTGAGCAATGCCCTTTACCTTGTAATCAATTTTATATAGTCCCCCTGAATCTCTTTGTGACCGCACTTAGGCAGCACCAGGGCATAAGTACTGAAATGTGGAAAACTTATCCTATCAGGAACTAGGGATGCTCAAGGAACACTGGAATTGATAGCTTTGGACCTCTTAGAAGGCTGGCAAGAAGATGGACTATCAAACCAGATTCTTTAACTCTCCCCACCTCTCCCCTTCTACCATCAAGTGATATAACCAGCTTTATTATTTCTTAGTTACAGAGAGACCACTCCTTTTCTCTCTGGTGTGGAACTAAACAAAGAGTAGAGAGTTTCCTGTTGCTGTCCTAATTCAGCACCCCAAACAAGAGATAAACTTTGAAAAAGACCATTATGCTGACACATAGCCAAAATGGCTTGTAATTCATTGCAATAACTTGAAATTCACCAAATACACATGAGTATTTAGAGTCAAATTCTCTGTGCTATCATGGGGATTGAGGCATGGGAGATGCTGAATACTATGGAAAGACTAAAGAGAAGTCAGACCATCCCAGCCCCCAATCCACACCAATAATAATGATGAGAAATGACAAACACATGTGAAATAGTAGGGACAGCCACACAGAATTACAATATCAAATGAGGAATGAATGGTACTCTGCAAAGAGTGAGATGGTGAGGGAAGGTTCAGCAGAGTTGGGGTTATTAAGAAGAAGAGGGAAGTATAACTTGTGAGAGGAAGAGTAACTGAAGCTGGGTCCTACACAGAGTATAGGCTTAAATACAGGGAAGTTAAGAAGGGGAGCATTCTAGCCAGAAAGACATGGAAACAAAGATTTAAGCAGAGAGTAGAGATTTGATGAAAAGATGTAAGCAGAATTTAAACAGTGAAAGGGACAAAGGAAAGAAAGGAATCATACACCATATGCATTCCAACTACACGACATTCCAAAGTTTGGATTTTATTTTTTAAGTGCTTGCAAGGCAACAGAAGGTGACCTGGAATCCACTCTATTGGTGCTGACTGGGAGTGGAAAAGACTATAGGCCCTACCTGGCTTGCATCAGTCAAGGATCCTTAGAAGTGACCTGCCCTTTGGGGACACCATATCTGTCCCCATCCTATAACCCTCACCCTTGACCTGGAGTACATGGAACCATGGACGGTGGGAATTAGGTGGAATGAGGATTTTAGAAGACAAAAATGAATATAAAATAAGCATGTCTGCTTTTCTGAGAGGAAAGCTGTGAACTGAAAAAATTTTCACATTAGTTTTGGGGCATCTGAAAGAACATATTTTATTTCCAATGTCATTTTGGTATTACGCTAAACTTGACTTTTTCTCTGTTCTTAGACTTTCTTCATGGTTATGGACTCGAAGAGGAGTTGGCAATGCTAAAGGTCTCTTTATGAAGAAAAAAAATTTATTCAGTGAAAACCCCCCTTGTGCTTTTCTTATTGTGTTCCTACCCTTTCAGTCTTTAGTAAGTGAAACAGGTAAAAGCTTTTAGCAGAGCCCACCTGGCCTTCTCTGGCAATCAGCTAACTATTGTTCACTGAGTACCCATTAACTCTACTGTCTACGGTCAAGGACTTTGGAGGGATATATAAAAACTCTAACCCTGTCTCCAAACATCTAATTCTTGGGAAACTGAGGTCATTAATTTAGATACTTAATTTTGTGGCATCATTTGAAAAATGTACATATTAGAGAGAAGTGTCCTCAGGATTGACAGGAAGAAAAGAGATACTTTCCATTTGGACAAGTTAGAAAAATCATCATAAAACGATTTTGAAGATAAATGATAAAGGCTATGTGATGGAGTAGGCTTGGGAAGGGTCACACTATGGGCAGCACGTGCACCAGGGGCAATGGGAAGCTGTGGCACAGGGCAGTGAGGGTGCTGTACATGTTGGGTTAGGAATCAGAATAACACGATAATAGTCTATTATTTAAGCACTTACTAAGCTCTGTGATGTATGCTTTTAATATACTGTCAATTTAATTTTCCCAATAAATATACTAATTAAAAAGTAGCAATAATCTCTAACGTTCATCACACATTTAGATCCTCCAGACCCAGTCCTAAGTGATCACTCATTTGTAGTGGATATGGATATAGACTCTTGCCCCAGATAGATTCACCCAAACTGATCGTGATACTCCCTCTCACTCTTGCCAGGAATTGGTTTTAGGAGGCAAAGGCCTAGGATAATTTGTGCCAATAATGATAAGGAGATCATATTAGGAAGTTTCCAGCAACAAAGCATTTCACTGTCAGGTAAAGCAAGGGAAGTTTGCCTCTCTTTCCTAGAGGACACAAACAATAATGCGTACTTGCCAGGTGATGCTAACAGTATTTTGGGTTGAGAGAGGAAGCCAGTGTGAGGTCAGAACTCACACGTATTGGCGACATGCAAAAGAACCTAGAAAAAGGGAACTGAGTCCTAGCTGCAGCAGGCATGCCACTTATACTCAATACCTGTCAGGGGATCAAACAATGTTATTCATGATTTAAGGCCATTGGAGCCTTCTTGAAACCTGAAGATAAAAGCGTTCTAACACATAATTTAATTCTCATGGCAATTCAATGAAGCACATACTAACACAATCCCCACTTTATAGGTGATGAAACCTAGGCACAAAGAGATTGAAAAACTTGCTTAAAGGCATATTCTTGTTAGATGTTGGAGCAAGGATTTTAAATAAGAGCAGGTGAATCCAGAGATCATCTTTTTATTCCCTATATTACCCAGTCTCAGGAGGAATGTAAGTAACGTCCTAGAGATGAGGAAGTTCAGATTCAATGCTATCTACCAACTCTAAACCCATGTGATGTCAAAAACAATAATTTTATGCCTGACTTCTAGACTGCCACTTCCTGATAAAGAGGATGACCATCAGAATAATGTCAATGATGACGGTAATAGCTGATGTTCTGCAGATTTTTTAAAAGATTTTATTTATGTATTAGAGACAGAGAGAAAGAGCATAAGCAGAGGGGAGGGGCAGAGGGAGAAGGAGTAGGAGAAGCAGTCTCCCCGCTGAGCAAGGAGCCTGCCCCTGAGCTTGATCTCAGAACCCCAGGATCATGACCTGAGTCGAAGACAGAAACTTAACCAACTGAGCTACACAGGTGCCCCTCTTTTGCAGATTTTATGGTATGCCAGCCATCGATCTAATCCCTTTATAAAAGTTGACATACTTTTTTTTTTAAAGATTTTATTTATTTATTTGACAGACAGAGATCACAAGTAGGCAGAGAGGCAGGCAGAGAGAGAGAGAGGAGGAAGCAGGCTCCCTGCCAAGCAGAGAGCCCGATGCGGGACTCGATCCCAGGACCCTGAGATCACGACCTGAGCTGAAGGCAGAGGCTTAACCCACTGAGCCACCCAGGCATCCTAAAAGTTGACATACTTAATCTTTCCCAAAACCTTATAAGGTGTTGTCTATTATTCTCTCCATGTTAGAAATAAATACACCAACTCGCAGCAAAATTAATGCCTACATTCACTGGCATCCAGAACAACTATGTCCTGAGCACTGTATCCAGAGGTTTGCAGTCATTATCTTGAATTGTCTCCATTGCCTAGTGGTAATGAAAAAATATTACCACCATTTTGTAGATAAGGAAACTGAAGCACCAAGTTTAGTAACTTGAAGAACACATAGCATGTAAACAGAGTCAAATCCAACCCAGTCTTTCCCTCTCCAAGTCTCCTCCATTACTGCCTCAAGCTTCCATGAATATGGAACATGAAGTACAGGAATCTTGGGAACCGGGGCTTTGACCTTTTAGACTCTGCTTTAGAAAAATCCCACTTCTCAGTTCACTTGGGACAGCAGACACACTGAGCTGCAGAAAGTGCATCTGCCACAGAACCTTACTTATCTGGAGATCCCTGAAGGTCTGGCTCTCAGAGTGAGAGACCTGTACATGTGCCTCAGTTTTAATCAAATTGGACGTGTAGGGAGAGGAGCTTTCCTTGTGGTATTGCTGTATTTCTTCATCTGGCCCCAGGTTACACACAGAATCACAATGGTGCAAGTCAACATTTCTACGGAAGGAAGAAAAAGAGGTCAGCAGAATTGCTTCTGCATTTCCAAAGGTCTGTGCCTTAGACAAGTTTTTATTCTCCTGCTTATCTAATCCATGTCAGCTCACCTTCTCTGTGGATGGACACCACCAGGTTGGTGGTCGATATTTGCTTTGACAAGACTGTTTCTTAGTGAGCACAGAGATTTAGTGCCGCAAAAGAAATTTGTGCTGCCAACCCCATGTGACACTGTTTCCCATCTATAAAACTTTTCAGGCTGTCAGAATCTGGGGGATGAACCTCAAAAATTATCTTTTATGGCTAATAAAGCTGGAATGTGCATCATTCTGTGATCTTAATTACTCTTTGATGGTTTTGGAAATTTTCATGTTAAAAGGGAAGATCATATCTCAAAGAGTAGAATCCTAGAATCTTAGCATTGGAAGGGACCTTCCAGATGACTCAGCCTTTCACTCTAGATAGAGACAAAATGTATCTTAGAGAAGTAAAGTGTCTTGTTTGAGTCACACAGGTTATTTTAATAAGATTCTAGCTACATCTCAAGGTCTATCCATTGGTCATCCTTTTATGTATATTATATTGTACTTTCTTTTGTTCTACAAATAATTATGTATATAATCCAAATACCTTTTTGTTTGTTCACTGAATAATATGATGGGCTAAGGTAGCACATGAAAGATAGTGTATTGTATCAAAGAACTGGGCAGAATAAGGGCAAACAGGAGAACCATAGGTCATACACAGTGTGGTCAACCACAATTTGTTCTTTCCTTCTCTATCTTCCACTCATTCTCTCATTGCCTTTTTCTCTCTCTCTCCTGTTCTTTAACAAGAAATACCTCAATTATCTAAAAATCACTTATTCTGATATTTTAACCTTTAAAAAATAGTTGAATATTAAGAAAAAACACAAATAATCAGGTACTTTATATAATAAAATCAAGCTTTCATTTATGCCTAATTTTATTATACCAACAAGTTAACTATCTTAGGTATCCTACCTGCTTATCATAGCCCATTAGAGATCTATGTTTAACCAGAGGCTGGGGAGGTGCAGGATGATATTAGCTACTAATAACAGAAGAAAAAGAAAATTTGAAGTAGTAGTGGGCAGTCTGACACTTGCAAGAAAGCCCAATACAGGACCAAATTACCCTCATCTCAAATGTAACTCCTCATCTCTTGCAGTATGTGAAGACAGGCAGTCCCTTCCTCTGTAATAAAACATTTTATCATTACATAAGAACTCATGCTTATAGCATTAAGCATATATCACCAAGAGTTAAACTGTGATGTTTGGGTTACATTTAAGAAGGTAGGAAAGTAGATAGCTTGCTCCCACTCCTCTCTCTCTTAAAAAAACAAACAAACAAACAAACAAAATAAAAAACGAAAAAAAAAAAAAAAAACAGAGAGAGAGAAAGAAATTTAAGTGACCACTGTCATTTATCTAGAAAAAGTTAAACTTTTTCAGATTGCTGAATTTTTGGTTATTGCTGCAACTGGTATAACACTAAATAGTGATCCCTCAGAAAAATCAGAGGTCTGAAGAAGAGGGTATCTGGTGAGAATTTGTTGTCTCTTGGATATTAGGGGAAATGTACCTTAAGGCTATTTTTTTTGTTGTTGTTAAATTTAAGGAAGAGCATAGTTAATTTTCTTTGTTCTTCTACCCCCTATTCAGTACAATTCTCTCCACATCAGTCCCCACATCCAATCCCTTTCTGAGCCCACTATGTCACTAGGCTCAGAAAGCCTGACTTGTCCAAGCCCAAGTGGTAGGAGTTTGGGAATACTGCATTAGAAAGGTGACTTTCTTAACCAGAATCTCTGATCTCTAAGAGAGATTTCAATTCTCCTGCTGTAGGACCACAAATAAATGTCATTATTTCTGAAAAAAAAAAAAAAAGTGTGAGTATATAGCTCAAGTGAGTATAAATTTTAAGTGCTCAGTTAATTACTTACTATGTGCAATATAATGACATCTTATTGGCAAAATATTAAACCTATAATGTTTGCACTGGATTCTCCTGGGGTTTCTTGAGGTTGACTCCACAACTCAGTTATGCAATTTTCTTAACCTCAAACTCAATTTTTGTAGGTGAAGAGGGAGTAGCCCTTAGTTTTTTTTGGAGTTTTCTGGAAGGACAGAGCTTATGAAGACATACAAATGCTCCAATTCATGTCAGTGCATAAAGTTTGACATTTCATCTGAAAAAAGAGCTTAAATCTTTGAGAGGATTCTGGGAAGATGGTGAAGAAGCATCAGTGTTCTACTACTACCAACTGGACTGGCAGACTCATTATTTCAGAACTCTAGATTCTTACTGAAGCCTTCCAACTTCCAAGGAAAGCCCCTAGTGGTAAACTGTGGTTATTCCAGTCAATTTCAGATCCAACCTCAGAGGCAATTACACATCTCCCACTCTCCAGCCCTCTGGCAAGCAGCTTGTATATGCTCTTGGAGCAGCTTGCACACCGTTTACAGGAGGCAGAGTGTGCAACAAGGATGAGGTCCTCCAAATATCAGGGATTTGTGTTTCGATCGCTGATCCTTGCTTCTAATTACAGAGGTCCAGACAAAAGAGATGGGCAGCCATTGTTGCACCCCACTCCCATTGTTGTAAACTCCCACAAATCCCCCAGAAATTGCTTTAGCCTAAAGAGGGGGCCTTTAGGCTAAAGCAATTTCTGGGGGATTTGTAAGGAAGGTGCCATTTCCCCCTTCTTCATTTTTCTCTTTTTGGATGTCAGATATTGAAGAATAGGACACTGAACGCAACCACATATATGAGAGAAATTCAAAAGTCACCACACATGTCCACAGGAAGGTACAGTCTCAGAAAAGGTCCAAGAAGACCTTAAGTTTACATTTCAGGCTAATGCTCTGCATAGACACATAGACACAGCTTACAACTACAGAAACAAACAAAACAGCAAATCCTGGGAAAGGGGAAGAATGAGACTACTAGAGTTAGCACATTATTAAATTCAAATGTTCAGTTTTCAACAACAAAAAAATCCCAAGTCATACAAAGAAGCAGGGAAGTATGGCTTGTTCAAAGCAAAAAAATAAACCAACAGAAATGTCCCTGAGAAAGACCAAATAGTGCACCTACCAGACATTTTCCAGAATATACCATATGGTATGTAACAAATTAAATCTTAATAGAATTTAAGGTAGATTTAAATCAAAGTAACTTCTCCAGCCATAATGGGATAACCTTAGAGTTCAATAACAGAAGGAAAACTGGAAAATTAAAAAAAAATATGTGGTAATTAAACAACATACTTTAAAAGAAATGAATCAAAGAAGAAATCATGATGGAAATTAGAAAGCACCTAAAAATGAAAATGAAAACACAACATATTAAAACTTAGAGGGTAAAAAGAAGGCACTGCTAAGGGGAAAATTTATAACCATAAATGCTTACATTAAAAAACAACCAAAAAAAAATCTTGAATCAATTATCATCTCTACATCATAAGGAACTAAAACCAAAACAAAACAAAAAGGAACAAACTAAATGCAAAACTAGATAAGAAAAGAAATATATACCTAAAATATCTAAACACAGAGTCTTGAAGAGGTATTTTAAACCTGTGTTCATAGCAGTATTACTCACAATAGCTAAATCATGGACAAAACCTAAGTGCCCATCAACAGATGAAGGGATAAGCAAAAAGGGGTACACACAATGAGCTGTTATTTAGTCTTAAAAAGGAAGGAAATTTTGACACATGCTACACATGGATGAACTCTGAAGACACTATACTAAGTGAAATAAGCCAATCACAAATTACTGTATAATTCCACTTATAGGATGCATGTACAGTAATCAAAACTGCAGAGTCAGAAAGTAGAATGGTGGTTGTCAGGGGATTGAGGGGAGAGGGAAATGGGGAGTTTGGTTTTTGGGTATGGAGTTTCATCTCTGCAAAATCAAGAGAGTCTTAGAGATGCATGGGGATAATGGTCGCACAACGGTATACATAATTGTGCTTAACAGCACTGTGTTCTATACACTTAAAAAGGGTTAATATGGCAAATATTAGGTTATGTGTATTTTACCACGATTTTTAAAGTGAAAGAAAACCATTATTTAATTAAAAAAAAAAAGCTTAAGTCTTTCTATTCTGGCTCTATCAAATACCAGAGTTAGAGAAAATCTTAATTAAACCCTCTTAATTCAACCCTGCCATTTTATAGATGAGATCACTGAGATCAGTGAGTGAAAAATAAGAAACTACTCAACCAACAGTATCTATATTAAACATAATCTAGATGCTTAGTGCTGTGATGATTATTATAAAGGATATAATACACTTACAGACATTATGAAACTTACACATCGAGTACTCATTGTTACTCCATTTTACTCAATAAATAACAGAGTATCTCATGGTATTGATAGTAAAGGTCATATAATATCACAGTATCGATGCTAAGTATCATAAAACCTGCTCTTATAAATAAAGTTTTATTGGAACACAGACACACTTATTTATGTATCATCTGCGGCTACTTTTGCATTATAGTCATGAGGTTGAGTAGTTGTCATAGAGATTATATCCCCCAAACCTAAAATATATCCCTTTATCAACTTTTAGAGAATAATTTCAGCAAAGGCTTGAAAGGCCTTAGAGAAGAGCTGAAAATCAAGAGAGGTATTAAATATTGTGGCAATTTGGAGAGAAGAGAGAACATGCCTAAGAAGGAAACCATATAAATGAAGGCATGGAGTAAAAAACAGGTATAGGATAGGAATTTCTCGATGAGAAGGAGGAAGTTTCTAATGGACAGGAGGGGACAGGTGTTATGGAGCCAGATCACAGAGAGACCTGAGCCAGGAAGAAAAGTATTGACTATAAGGTGAGAAATAAAAAATCGTGTAAAGATTTAGGGTATGTGAATGACATGAGGAAAGCCATGTTATATAGAGCTGGAAGCCACTCTGGTGACTTCTCTGCTACAACTGGAGGGACTTGTGATTTCTAGTCCAAGCCCTCATCTTAATAATGATAAGATGATAACTCCAGAGAAGGGAAAAGGTAAGCTAATTTGCCATCATTTGCTCTTCTGCAATTTCTTGGTAACTCTTGCAGCTCTAGGTTTCCTCGGCCTGCTTTTGGGGTGGTTGGTCCCCAACTAAGAGGCACTTTCTGTGACCTCGTGGGAACTTATCCCATAATTGTTGGTTAATTGTCTCCAGGGAGGGCCATTTGGAGAAGATGAAATCATCATCATTTGACCATGTCTGATGTGAAATTCCCTTTTAAAACAGATTAGCAAGGGAGGGGGAGGGAGAATAACAGAATAAAAGAAAACCAAGAGAGAAGCTGTCTCTCACATGATGACATTGACTTCAAGCCAGCTCTTCAGGGAATGGAGAGAATAAATTACCAGGATATGATTTTAGAAGCGATATCCCAGTTGAGCCAGGAGGTCTTTGCAATTAGAAGGTCATTTGTGTGGTTAACAATGTTGCCATAGCCCCAGTACTGCTTTCTCTCAAGCCACAGTAGAGAAAATCATCCAAATAAGTGTGGGTTATTATTTTTTTAAAGGAAAGCTGAAGAGCATTTACTTAGTCCTTAGTGGTGTAGCAGGCAATGTGGAATATCTTTCATCTAAATGAAAAATTGGAAACATAACTTTTATGCCTAGATACTATCAGGGAAATTAAGATATTAATATACAGGCTGAGAGAAAATGAAGCTGAAATGAATTCTCTCTTTTTATTTAATGGCTGAGGTTGGGATTTTTTTTTTTCCAGTGGAAAAAGTAAACCAATCCAATTGCTTTTGGCTAATTGTAAGCTCTTGGTGAGAGCTTGTTCATAAGTTTCTTTTTTTTTTTTTTAAGATTTTATTTATTTATTTGACAGACAGAGATCACAAGTAGGTAGAGAGAGAGAGAGGAGGAGGAAGCAGGCTCCCTGCGGAGCAGAGAGCCCGATGTGGGGCTCGATCCCAGGACCCTGGGATCATGACCTGAGCTGAAGGCAGAGGCTTTAACCCACTGAGCCACCCAGGTGCCCCTATTCATAAGTTTCTACTGCATTTCAGAGTACCTAACATTGTGCTGGGGTATAAAAAGTGCTCTCAAATGCCAGAACTTTGTTAGATGGTCTATAATCCTGACTCTAGAAGACCATTGGTCAAACCAAGAAATATTTAAGGAATGCCTACTACAGAAAAGTGTCACCCCAAAGGGTTATTTATTAAAGAAGCTCAAATATATTTTACACAATGTGAGCTGTGCTGAGGTGGGAAGATGTTGGACCAGATCTGCAAACCCCCAAATCCTCCACAGGCTATCTAACCCCAATTAGGGCTTGAGAGTGTGAGATGCTGAGAGTGGCCTGAGAGTGTGAGAGGCTGAGCACAGATGCTGAGCAATTTTAAGTGTTGTTTCCTTCTACAAGGCTCTACACTAACAGCCTACCATGGTATACCTAGCTCATTCTCTCCTTTGCTCCTCCATGTCTATAACTTCTGGGTATAAAAGCAAGGCAAAAAAGGGTGGGCACAAGACCAGTGAGTAGGAGACAGGGTCATAGTTGGGAACTGGGAGGATTTTACTATACTTAGAGCCTGATTCTTAGAAAATATTTAATGTGATGGGATGACACATCCTTTCACCCCCCTCAATGACCTCTGCATATCAAAGTCAGTCTCCTAGTTTTCACACACACAGCCAGTTTTGAGCATTTGGGACAGCACTGCTCTGAACTACTCAGGTTTTTTCACTTAGCAATGAGTCTGACTAAGGGTATATACTACTGTCTAATGAGGTTGTGACTAAGCATTGAATATGAGAACAGAGAAGAAGGTCTCATCAGTATTCTTTTTTTTTTTTTTAAAGATTTTTTATTTATTTGTCAGAGAGAGAGAGGGAGAGAGAGTGAGCACAGGCAGACAGAATGGCAGGCAGAGGCAGAGGGAGAAGCAGGCTCCCTGCCGAGCAAGGAGCCCGATGTGGGACTCGATCCCAGGACGCTGGGATCATGACCTGAGCCGAAGGCAGCTGCTTAACCAACTGAGCCACCCAGGCGTCCCTCATCAGTGTTCTTAAATGGCACACAGGCAAACAGCTCAGGAACTTCAAAGACTAGAGACACACAGGGCAAGTTTGAAAAGAAAAAATAAATTAATATATAGTAATTTACATAATGGCATAGCTATAGGGCTCATTAAATTCAGTCGCTACAAAACTTAGGGGCCCTTTCACCTTTCAGGTCTTGACTGGAGATGCAGCTCAGCAATGATTATGAAGAAGGGTTTTGTAGAAAGGACGTGATTGCACATCTCTTACATCTAGAACTGGGATATGAGCAGTGAAGGTAGGGACAGGTGTGAACAAATGCTATCTCACTATCATATTTTGATTCACATGGTTCACATACTTCATAGCTTCAAGTGTCTTAGAGCATCTTAAAGCCTGGCCACCTGCGCTCTGTTTTCTCTTTGATGAATGAGGTTGGAATTCATGCTTTCTTTCAGGAAGATCTGAATTCGAAACCAGTTTTGCTTCTTCTGTTTGACTTAATACCAGTTGCTTATCCTTTCTGAACTTAAGTATTCTCACATATCAAGTGTGACTATTATAATAATTAATATGAGAGTTGTGGGTATGAAGATGAAACAGGTTTAGTTAAGTGTATAAAGACGGCTCATAGTGCTCACTTCGGTAGCACATATACTAACGATCGCTCATAGTGAATGTTAATCCATTCAATACCTTGGTAGGGTAAGAAGCAGATGGTAGAGTGGCAAAAATCATTTGACTTGGTGTTAGAAAACCGTGGTCTTACAAATAGCAGCTAACTTGTAATATGGCCTTGGTTAAAGCACAGAGGCTCTCCGTGCCTCTAGTCTCTTGGCTGAAAGTGGGGTCATTTTAGAAGCAGCATGTGAATATCTTCAAAAAGGTGCATGCCCCAGAAAGCAGCACAGAAAAGAAATTTTGTTGGGAAGGGAAAGGCATCCTTCAAAATCTACCTGAAATTTTTGCTAAGATTGGGCCTTTATCATAGGGATTTTGCAAGAAATATATAGATACTTTCATGCAGTACATAGCCTACCAATAACAATGGGACTACAAACTATAAATAGTCTAAACAAATGTACCTTAATATTAAGGAAAATGATTATTATTTATGAACATATATCATGACTAAAACTGAGCTGGTGCTTTATACAAAGCATTTCTTTTCTCTCTCAAGAGCCTGTATTCACATGAGGAAAACAGAGTTATAAATATGTTAAGTTTCCAGGTCCAACAAATCAGAAATAGTGGAAATGAATTCTAATCCAGGTTTCTTTGGCTCTAATTGGAGTCTCCCTTATAGCAAGGCATTTCTTATATCCAAATCAGTGTTGGCCTTTCAACTTGATACTGTCAAGAAACAACACCTATTCAGTTCCTGCAACCAGAATCTAAATCTTTCTTGACATTCCACTTCAGAATTTGCTCCCAGAAGCACATAAAGAAATCCCTCTCATTCCTTTTTAACCACAGCCTGTTTAAAGTCCAAATGATTTCATAACTTCAGATTTCACACTTACTAACCAGAATTAATTCCAATTACCATTTTCTTTTTTTTTTTAAAGATTTTATTTATTTATTTGACGGACAGAGATCACAAGTAGGCAGAGAGGCAGGCAGAGAGAGAGAGGAAGGGAAGCAGGCTCCCCGCTGAGCAGAGAGCCCGATGCGGGGCTCGATCCCAGGACCCTAGGATCATGACCTGAGCTGAAGGCAGCGGCTTTAACCCACTGAGCCACCCAGGCGCCCCCCAATTATCATTTTCATTGTGAAAAACCAAAACTATGTTCAAAGACATGCTTTGGCCATGACGAAGAATAGTTGAAACAATATGTTTTGTGTTTTGAAGGCAATTCCAAAAATCAGTCCCAGAAATGGCTTACTCTACTGAAATGACTGTATTGTCTGCTTAGTTGAGTGCTTTGACTATAAAAATAACTTTTTTTTAAGGCCTTCAATACTGATATGGATTTTAAAAATTTAGCCTCAGTACCTCATTCATTCAATTCCTTGCCACCACTGCTCCTCAATATATTAAATAACTAAGGTGTGAGAGCTCCACATTGGTGGGATAGACACACCAACAGAGAGAAGAACAGAAGAACATATAAAATCTCTTTAGTTACTTTTCTAAATTACTCTGGGATCAATGGTTTTAATCAGCAGTTGTTTTCCTCCTAGAAAACCTAATCTGAAACCCCCATGTTGATAATCAATTGCTGTACATGTTGATGTGGAACTGAGCGACTCAGAGTTTGACCCATTCGTCTTTTTCTAGTTGTGAGAGGCAGATCGAAAGAAAACACTCATGGAATCCAGAAGTCCATGCAGATGAAATTTAAAAACACTGATGAGATCATTCATCGATTTTCTTAGATATTTTTAGTGAAGAGTTCCTCGTATACTGTATCTTAAGCTGTTACCTTCATTTTGTCATTCAACATGAAGTGACTGAACTATATGGCTTATCTCTAAGGTCTCTTCCAATTCTAATAATCCCAGGTTTCATGGATGAGCCCCCCGGAAAGTGAGGTGAGAAATACTTAGTGATGAGCTTTCCCATACATGGTTTTATTTCCTTAGGAGTATGCTGAGGAGCATATTCTCAGGAAGCTGGAATTCAGGTAACTTTCTTTCCATACCAGCTCCTTCTAATGATGAATCCATGTAAGTCTTAAAAAAAAAAAAAAAAAAAAAAAAAACCTAACCATTTCTTTGTTTCTTCCTCAATTTCTGTCATAAGTCTTCTGCAGTTTTCAGAGCACAGATCTTTAACCTTTTTGGTTAGGTTTATTCCAGGTATCTTACAGTTTTTGGTGCAATTGTAAGTGGGATCGATTCCTTGATTTCTCTTTACGCTGCTTCATTGTTAGTGTATAGAAATGCAACCGACTTCTGTGCACTGATTTTATATCCTGTGACCTTATTGAATTACTGTATCAGTTCTAGCAATTTTTGGTGGGGTCTTTCGGTTTTCTGCATAGAGTATCATGTCATTTGCAAAGACTGAAAGTTTGACTTCTTTGCTGATTTGATGCTTTTATTTCTTTTTGTTGTCTGATTGCTGAGGCTAGGACTTCTAGTACTATGTTGAACAACAGTGGTGAGAGTGGACATCCCTGTTTTGTTCCTGACTTTAGGGGAAAAGCTCTCAGTTTTTCCCCCATTAAAGATTTTTGCCATGGGTCTTTCAAATATGGCTTTTATTATGTTGAGGTATTTTCCTTCTGTCCCTACATTGTGAAGGGTTTAAATCAAGAGTGGATGCTGCATTTTGTCAGATGCTTTTTTTGCATTTATTGAGATCATATGGTTCTTATCCATTTTTTATTAATGTGGCATATCACATTGATTGATCTGCATTTGTTGAAACACCCCCGTAGCCCAGAAATAAATCCCACTTAGTTGTGGTGAATAATCCTTTCAAAGAATTGCTGGATACTATTAGCTAGTATCTTGTTGAGAATTTTTGTATGCATGTTCATTAGGGATATTGGTCTATAATTCTTTTTAGTGGGGTCTTTGTCTGGTTTGGGGATCAAGGTAATGCTGGCTCTGTAGAGAAAGTTTGGAAATTTTCCTTCCATTTCTAATTTTTGGAAAAGTTTCAGAAGAATAGGTATTAATTCTTCTTTAAATGTTTGGTAGAATTCCGTAGGGAAGCCGTCTGGCCCTGACTCTTCTTTGTCAGGGGATTTTTGATTACTGATTCAATTTCTTTGATGGTTTTTTTTTTTCTTTAAAGATTTTATTTATTTGACAGATAGAGATCACAAGTAGGCAGAGAGGCAGGCAGAGAGAGAGAGGAGGAGGCAGGTTCCCCGATGAGCAGAGAGCCCGATGTGGGGCTCGATTCCAGGACACTGGGACCATGACCTGAGCCGAAGGCAGAGGCTTTAACCCACTGAGCCACCCAGGCGCCCCGAATTTCTTTGATGGTTATGGGTCTGATCAGGTATATAGAGAGTAACCTAAAACACAGTCCTATCCCAAAGAGATGTGGAAAATCAGATTGGAAAAGCTAATTATGGCTCCCATGTAAAAGGCCTTCCATGCCAGTGCACAGTCTGTGAGGGCTTTTGAACAGGACAGTACTGCTGATAAAAGTTTGTATGTTTATTTATTTATTTCTGATAGAATTTTTAGCTGGAATAAGACAAAATCCTAAGGGAGAGAGTATAACAGCATATAGATGCTAAGGTACTAACCAGATAAAATTTTATTTGGAATAAGACAAAATCCTGAGGGAAACAGCATTATAGATGCTATAGTACTAACCAAAGAACTCTGTGATAGAGAGGAAAATTGAGCAGACTTCAGGTCAAGTGACCTGTTAGGTCTCACCTTTGCATTGCTTCCACAGATTCATTTGTTCACATTTTGTTAATAATATTGTAATATTATTTTTTTGCCAACTTATAGTCAAAAACAAAGTATTGATAAACAAATATATTTTTGTTTATTTTTTTTAAATATATGTATTTCTTAAATGTCTTCCAAAAGAAGGCAGAATCATTAGTAAACCCATACCTGCCTCATTTTTGTAAGGGAAAGGGGGAAATTAGAGACAAAATTCTGTAAGCCCCTATGGGAATCAATAAACTTTAAAAGGTAAAATTAAACAATCTGGTTAGAATTTTTACGAAAAGAAGTGTATTTTTATTGAGAACTTCTAGATACACATTATCACTTCACTATTACCAATTCTCTTGCCATTTCTTTGCTTCCTTTTCTTGCACATAAAATTGTGGTCATGGTAGTACTCACTTCAAGAATTCATAAGGATTAAATGCAACAAACATTGTAAATTAGTCAAAATAAATTAAAGAGAAAAATCATCTGTTTTTGTTGTGATTACTCAAAATTCATGTTAAGAGTTCTACCACTTAAAACAACTACCTATCTAATCTCTCAATACTCAGTTTCTTCATCTGTAAAACAATAACAACTCTTTCTTGGAATAGCTGCGAGGACTAATGAGATCACAAGCACAAAGAGGATACAATGGCTGACACATGATCAACCCTGAATAGATGGTAGCAGTTATTGTATCTATAACTTACATATATTAAAATTCATGCTGGATAAAGCGAGAGAGGTAGTAGCCAGACTCATTTATCAAAGATTGCTATCTGGGTTTTGGAAAAGGAAATCTTAGCACTGGTAACAAAATGACCTTAGTACTGGATTCCTTAAGAAATACAGAGGCAACAGAGGCTAAAAAGTCAAGCTGAGTATATTACTGACTCTTTTTCAGAGGGGAAACAAAGATAGATGACAGATACGAAGAGAGAGAGAGACAGAGAAATACACATAGAAATACACATACAAAATACACTTGGAAAACTACTTCAAATCATTTTGTAAAAGTTTCTAGCATACTCTGTCTTTTGTTCTCAGTAATAATATAGATATCTATCTATCTATCTATCTATCAAGGTAGCACATGTAAAAAAGGTAATATGGAGAGCAGAATAATGCACAAAAGTTTGGAAATTACTTAGAAATTTCTTATCAAGAGGTAAAAGAATGTTGTATTAGCATAGTTCCTTCCAGTCTTTTTTATACTTTCATTACTTGAATTCATACTCTATGAAATGTCATATCCCTAAATTTACTTAAAATCATATTATCAACACATTGTGAAAATTTTTAAAAAATATTAAATAACTATATAACTGCCCTTATATATCCCCCAAATTAAAAAAAAAATTGGTAATAGACAGCCATTTCACATGACTCTTGTTCTTAAAAAGGCTAAGGAGTTGGGGGATTAATTAAGCATAAAATGGGAGTCCCTGAATTGTACTAGCCCTATAGGATGGAGAATACAGAATATTTAGAGAAAAATTAAAATTCAGCTAAATACAAAAAGTAGAGTTTTAGATTTAGGGTAGAGATGCTTCTGAAGGAAGGAGAACAAGAGGGAGGAAAGGAGAAGGAAGGAAGCAAGAAAAGCAAAGTGTTTTTCACACCATGACTTTATCAGCATTTATCAAGAAAACAAAAATGAATAGAAGAGAACATATTAGAGAGAATTGCATATAATACTGGCAAATACTGTTTATGAAATTTTGTTTCAGTTATATTACCCACTCTATCATGACAGAGATGCATGTTTAAAAAAACATTATTAGACTACTAAACCTTTGGTCTTTGCATCATTCCTTAAGTCCATTGAGCTTACTAATACCTTAACTTTAAAGAAGTTTAAGATCCAGAGAAGAATGATTTACTCAAGGTTACAGGACACAGGGAGTCAGAGCCTGATTTCACTCCACTGCCCTTTTCACACAACACCAAATACTAAGTTGTGAATCCTTTGTTGTTGTTGTTGTTGTTGTTTCTGTCGAACTCACAATTTCTTCCATATCCTTTGTTCAGTTCCCTTCCAGATTATTTTTAGTTCTCCTGAAAGCTTGTTGACTAATTGGAGTCATCTATGTCTGGTTTGTCACACTGAATGAAGGACTTGGACAAAGCCATGGTATGGAGACAACTAAAATTACAGTTTCCAATTCAACGGCATTCACATTTCTAGCCCTACAGTGTTTTTATAATCTTATTGTAAATATAGTCAGTGACAATTTGTATGGTGATTATACAAAAACAAAAAAAAACAAAAAACAAAACAAAACAAAAAAAAAACTCTGTATGCCAAACAGAACATTCTCAGGTATTATGCCTTTAAGTTAAAATTTATTGAAATAAAATGAGAAGGGGGGAGGGTAGAGGCACAATGCAGTTTGCATTCTTCAGAAGCCTTGCTCAATAAGTACTGAGTTTTGATCGATTGATACAGTGTCATATTTGACTAAAGAGGTGGGGAAGTTGCTACTGTCGCTTTGTGCTGGATGGCAGCAGAATGCACTATTGATTTTATATGTTGGATGGGTTGTCAGTGTATAGTGCATTGTTGATTTTGACTTTTATAGCCAACATGTTTCCTTTAATTGGATCATTTGTAAAAGAGAGGAGGGGACCTGTTCTCCTTTGACAGTGACTGATTACAATCATTTCATGTTTGTCAATATTTGATAAACCCACAGTTACCCAACAACATGGCTGCCTTTATGCATTTGTTTATTCTGGTTCCACTTCTCTATTTACCCCAGCATTACTTGCGACTGATCTGCCCCAATTTTTACTCACAGTTCACTGCTATGTTTACTTTTTCAGCAATAGACATTCGACTTTTTCTTAAGTTTGCCAAGCAAGTCCCTTCTGACAGTAACAACCAATCTACTTTCCAACATTCCCTTTGGTCTCCAGCCCATATGAATCCTCTTTCCTTTGGCAGTTGTTACAAACTCTCAAGTTATGCAGGATATTACAAATATCTACCATGAACCTGTAGTTGTCATACTACAGGTTTTGAGCTATCAGATCCTAAAATTTCCTAGAGGAAAGAATAATCCGTTGCTATCCATCATCTTTACTCTTTCACATTGGGATTATTCCATACCTGTGGATGATAGCCTGTAAATTCACTTTGGGTGGAGACCATAGTTATTAAAATCTTCCATTTGTTCCCAGAAAGCACCATTATATGTAACTAAGAGGAACTGTGAAATGGTATTTTGTGTCCCAGATATCCATTTATTTGACAGCTGCTAATTTTATCTTTTGTACTCTACAGTTGGCAGTGTCTTCCAGAGAGAGAGAGAAAGATTACCAATTTAGTTGCAGTCCTTGTTTTTCTTCACAGTAAAAGAGAATCTTCCTAGCCCCCATTTTCACCTAAGTTCCTTAGACTCAGACTTGGAAATGTTTCTGAGGTAAAAACAGATGTTTTTTGGGGAATAGGAATCTTAGTGGAAAAAGACTAGACTATAATTAAGAGGTGTGAATCATGGTCTTGTGGACCTTGGGCAAGTCATTCAACTTGTCAGTGCCAGAATTTATTCACTTATAAATTATGAAGGTTATAATAAATAGATTTAAAGATCCCTTTTATAGTTCCTTACAATTCCATGGTTCTCACTTATAAGGCTTTGGTGCTCCCTGACAGAAGCTTTCAGGACAAGCTATGTATTTTTCAGAAAGAGACTTTCCAAAGTAGGTAGATGATTCAGGAAAATTGAGGCATCCTACTGTTCACTCTCTGGACAAATGTTGCCAGATTGCCTCTAGATGTTCTCCAAGTAATGATGGATGATAACACTGCTACTCTTTTTTTCCCCTGTATTCTACAAATCATATGCCTTGTTGACAAGTTTTCCTATTTGTGCCAAGGATGAGTGTTTCAGAGACCAATTCTTTTTAATTAGAGGATTCTGACAGCACATAGTCAAATATAGCATATTGGTTATTTGCAGGTACAAATATTCACTGTAACCTCATTGACATGAGAAAAACCAATACAACTGGAATTTGTGAGATTCAGAGAAGATATTGGCTGTATGGGAAAATAAATATGAAAATGCTGCTTTGTAGGCATTTCTCACTTAGCGTTAACATACAACGACACATTTTCATTTATTTAGAATATTTGGATATCTGGAGTAATAATATTAGAAAAAAACGTTGTGTAAACTAGGATTTTGTGTACAATGTAACTATTGTCATATTTAAGATCTAAACCAACCTTAGTAAGGATAGATTAGAGTCTGAACTGAGTGGGGCAACAAATTTGAAATAATTTCACTTATTTTTTTCTGATTATTATCTTCAATTTTGCAGTAAAATTTATCTTCCCATCTCTTAAAACAGAGGAGGTTCCATCTCGGTTAACAGATCACTTTTTGGTAAATAAAAATGAATTCCTTCCATTAGGGACCTCTGTGGTGGTGAGTGGGGCCTGGTCCTGAACACCACTCCCTTTCCGATTCCCCTTTTTTCTCCTCTAGTAGGTTGATTCCTGGGCAACTGATAGAAAAGATCAAGTATTTCTTACTTGTGAACCCGTACAGAGCTTGTATGTGGTGGGTATTCAAGTTGTAGTTCAGAGGGGTACATGTTAAGCCCTACAAGAGGTAAGTTTTCTGATGTGGAGAATGTTCTTTATGGCTTAGCTTCTTATTATTTCTTCATATTCCAATTCTTGGTAGTACACAAGATAATTTACCAGTGAGGAATCCTCCAATACCAGAGGGACATTTCAGGTCACATATGCAAGTTATTTCAAGCCTATGTATGCTTGATGCATACAGTTGGCCCAAGGGAAACTTACTTTATACACCTTTCCTACTTCAGTGATATAAGTGCATGGATGTCCCTTCTTTTTGTCTGCAGATTCTCTCCAATTCTTTTTCACCTACTCAAATAGGTCTAAGGTCAGATCAGCAAGAATGATGTCTCAACAGATGCTTAACTAGGGAATGGGAATCAGTTTCTGGTAGATACCACCAAGAATTGGATATTGGAATTGGATATTGAAACACCCCCTTCCCAAAAGCAAGAAAAAAGAAAAAGTCATAACATTATCTCCCAAGACTGACATCTCACAGTTAAGTAAATTTTCTTGAACTCTTCATATCCTCTTTATATAGGCTGAAGTTCTAAGAAACAGAACTGGGCTCAAGAGGAATATGTATTGCATTATGATTAACCTTAGAATGGTGTATATTTGGGACTTATTTTCTGCTTTGCGATGTTGATCTTAATCTAACAGGAATGGAACATTCCTTTCAATATCATCCTACATAATCTGGATTTGTGCTGTATCAAGAGACTCTGCATGTACTGAAAACTTCTCTTTGTTCTCAAAATGGCCAAATCACAGATTTATGAATAATTTGAGGTTTAAACTGAAACTGTTAGATAATTTTAAGACCAAAAAAAAAAAAAAATTATTTGCTTAGGTGCCAGAAATTTCACCCACCCTAGCTTTAGTACCATCAATGCAAATGTCAAGACAGTGAAAAAAGCAAATGATATCTTAATATTATAATAAAAGTAGAGATCTGTCATCCACACTTTGAGGTCACCTGCCTGTTGTAACTATAGCTGGCCAGATTAGGGAAACCCAAGGATTAGCAACCAGAGCATCTAATTATTCAAAGTTATATTAAACATTCCACTTATAGTTGGGTGGGTTGAAGAAAGCAAGATCAGATATCATGCCAATATCTACCACTCTATGTTCCCCATGTTGTGCCGTACACTTTTAGAAAGAGAATAAAAAAAATCCAAAAGAAGTACAAGAAATAGTACCAACATTTCAGATGGCACAGGTCCATCCAAACATTCCCAATTCCATATATGACAAAGTTCACAAAGGAATGTTACAGAAAGCATGTATCATATTCATTTATGTCAAGGAGAGTGTGGGCCAGTGTAAGTCATGAAAGTGCGTGTAAAAGAGTACCGATCAAAGAGAGAAGACATTATTCCCAAGCAGGCCAGCTTCTATCCCTGGGCCACACTGTATTTATTGCTGTTAGATACATAAAGGACACACCAGCCAAAACCTGGTATTCAAAACATAAGACAAGCAGGGAATTCTCTCCAGCCTTATTGTGCAGTGTTGTTGGCTTTATTTTCCCCTTTCTTCTTTTTTCTACTTTTAAGGGTTTCAGTCATTTTTATTCATTTCAACAGCAGGTGTGAAATAGTAGGCTGTCATCTGCCTTTTTGTAGAGCTGCGGGCCAAAATTATAAATGGGTTGACATTAATGGCAGTCCAGAATTTAGTGCTGTATTGGTAGATGGTATTGAAAATGTTTTTGATATGACAGATGGAATGCCTACTGCTGAAACTTCAGTTAGACTTTAGCTGGCTACATCTGGCAGAGACTTTTTTATGCTTTGCTATTGGTATTCAGTTTTTAAGTCATTTCTTCATCTTTATACTCCATTCTTCTTTCTCTCTTTTCTCTGATGTTTAATTTTGTCTTTTTTTCTTTGTTTCCAATTTTTGGCATGACTAAGAACTAATGGAGAGTGAGGATGGTCTCACTCAACTAGAAAGAGCAGGGCTTGAGTAAGAACTGAGATTTCTTATCCTTTATCAAAGTTCCTCAGGAAGGAAATGCCCAAGGCATGAGAGATCTTCTGCAATGCATGCACCTATCCTACTCTACACACACACCCCCAGACACACACACACACACACACACACACACAATCTGGGTAAAGTAAACATCAGGAAAGCCCTGGCAGACAGAATTCTCTAAACTCAGCTGGACAGGTTACTTTGCAGAAAAATAACAGTGTTCCATGTTTAAACAAGTTTGTGAAATGCTGGTTAAACAAAGATGAATGAATTTCTTTTCCAAAGAACTCCTCAGAGTCTTTGAAGAGTGATTTTCAATGTATGTTTTCTTTCAATCACTACAGTCCCTAGGTTGTTACTTCTTAGGGTCTCTTGGTTAATTTTACTTATCCATGTAAGACTTGTTCTGTTAGAGCGGACAAATGTTGACCTTAACTACATTATGCGAAAGACTATCTTTCCCACATAACTTTCCTCAAGAATTTCAGAGATAAAAATATTTACTTTTTTCCCCTCCTTGTGAACTCTGAACTTGCTCACACATATTTTTCTCAATTGTATAAGGTAGGATTTGGTACTAGGCTGTCTCAGGTGCAAATTTCCTACTAACTAAGTTTTTAGAAACTTCAATTTGAAGAGTCACAGTATAGAGCTCATCTCTGAAAATTCAAGATGATAGCTCATCCCATCCTTAAAAATAAGAAATATCTTTGTTTTTACTTTTTGAAATGTCCATTTAAAGATTTCCTTTACTGTTTCTCTTGAAAAATATCTGAGCACTTGCCTTTTCCCGTATTGTCAGTAGCAAATATTCTTGAGTAAAATGTATCAATTCTTTCTATATTTTTATATTTTATTATGTAAAATATTTGGAAATTGTTCAGATAATCCTAATGTCTATATCCAATATAGACTGGGCCACAAGAAATAGGATAATGGACATAAGATAGATGATTAGAAAAGAAATCAACACTTACACTCTTGAGAGAGGGGATGTTAGGTATGGTAAGGAGGATGGAGACTATATGAAAATGTCAAATAGCACATCATCTGATAAAGAACAAAGAACTGGCTGTAGTTTTGTGACATTACTAAATAACAATTAGTTTATGTTAACTGTGAAAGGATTAAAAAATTAATGCAGACTGAATTTGGGCTGGACCCTGAGAATGAACAGACATGGTCTGGGTGTAGGAGGGTATTTCAGGCAGCAGAAACAGCTGGAATGAAGTAACACCCAGAAGCATGAAGACACCTCTATGTTTGAAGAATTTCAAGAAGTCTGGGTATCATATAAAAAGGGAGAGTTGCATTAAACTATGGAGTTCTAATCCTAAAGGCTGAATTCAGGCCATAATGTGAAGGCAACGATATTGCTGAGAAGATTGGCTTTTATTCTGCAAATGGGAGTTAAACCAAAATGAGTATAGAGGCAGGCAGGTCTCATGTACAGATGCATATCTGACTGAGGGTCTAAAATGGAAACAATAAAAAAATGAACTGAGACGAACTTATTGGAGGAAGAACAAGATATTGAAATTCTTTAAATTACTGTAAACCTTGATCTATTTGTGACCTGGATAACTCTTTAATGTTGCATTGCATTCTCTTTTGTCTTGAGATGTTTCTGCACAATGTCCCTATATATAATATATTAGTTTTATAAAATTTTAGTTCTAATATGATATATTTATTTTGGACACTTAGGGAGCCTTGCATGAGTCTAAACAATATATTGGATTCCATGATGTCAGAAACATCTAGTGTATCTCAAGAGTTTTCCAGGGCAGTTGGTTTATGTCATAAGAAACTAAACCACCATAGGACAAAGGCAAAATAGTTGGATGAACTCTCTGAGAATAAGCATCTCTGAATTGGTAGTGAGTATCACATTTGGCATGTATATTGCTTGTGAGAATTATACAATACTCTCTCCAATTATCATGCAGTGAAGAAGCACAAAATTGGAAGAAGGAAGGAAATGAACTAGTGATGCAATGGAAAAACTTCAACTTATTTTTGCCATCAAAATGTGTGTTATGAAGATGAGCATCTTGCAGTGAATCAAATTTTCTGCGAATTTGAAAGCCAAGCTAGTCTCAGTCCTCTTTATGTCACACCTAATAAAGGAGGATCATCAAGTCTTATCTGCTTTACGGTGTAAACCTTAGGCAATAAACAGAGGGAAGGAAACGAAGGCTGTAAGATCAGTTGAGATTTGGGGCAGAAGTCATTATCTAATTCTACCAAGTTACTTGACAACTGTTTCTTTGTCAGTGATGGTGTGTTGTTATTATTGGTATTTCTTCGAACTTTTGGGGGCTGGCACTTCTCTGAGATTGTAACAGAAGGTGGAGAGTGTACATTCAGTGAATATTCAGAATGCAATGGGAAAATAATGGAAAAACCAACTGCTTTGCATCATCATTAAGGCTTCACAGAAAATGACATTTGTACTGAATTTGAAAATATGAATTGAATTTTTCCATATGGACAAAGAGAGGGAATAGTGAATTTCTTGAAGGTTTAGAATGGTGTGTTCTAAAAGGGGTGCAAAATGGGGAGTTTAGGTGGCTCAGTGTCCGACTCTTGATCTTAGCTCAGGTCTTGATCTCAGGGTTGTTGAGTTTAAGCCCCATACTGGGCTCCATACTGGGTATGGAGCCTACTTAAAAAAAAATAATAAAAATAAAAAGCGTGCCTAACAACAATGGGGCAGCTAAGCAAAGCTTAAAAAATTAGGTGGGAGCCATGTTAAGACTAGGCATGTCTACTAACACAGAGACTTGGAATGTTTCTCTGGAGGCCATAAGAAAGGCTTGGAGATTTTAACCACTGAAGTGACATGGTGGCAAATTTTGTGTAGAGTGTGGAACAGTTGGATAGGATTATAGACACACTAACTGTTTGATATACACAATTATAAATACAGCACCGTTTATCTGATAGACACTTCTCTTATTCCCGACCTACTACAAAATAGAAAAAAATAAGAGCACCACATGACAATAACAAATCAATCTTGATGCTAACTGTCACAGTTTATGGGTTCTTGAAGCGAAAAGGATGATTTCAGAATATCTCTAAAATATACATAACATTCTTTCAATACATTAAATCTGATTAAATTCAACATTTTTTTGAGTGTATAACCATATGATGGGCACTGTACTGCATACTACCAAGAAAATACTGAATAGGACACAGCCCTTGCCACGAAGAGCTTCAATGTATTGGCGCAACCAGGTGAGTGATGAGGAAATCTTCAACATCATGTGGTCAGTGCTATAATAAGGATGAATAAGGGGAACCTGTGGGAGAGCTGTGCATCCCTTTTTTCTTTACTTTTTTGTGGGGGAAGGGAGTGGGCAAAGTGAGAGTTGCAGAAGGAAGAGTAATTCTAAAGATCAGTAACACTAACGTATTAATAATAAAATTATAAAGTATATTAGTTTGCTAGGGGTGTCATAACAAAATACAATAGAGTGGGTGGCCTAAACAATAGAAATGCATTTCTCATAGTTCTGGAGGCTTGAAGTCCAAAAATCAAGATGTCCACAGGTTTGGTCTTTCCTGAGGTTTCTCTTCTTCATCACTTGCAGATGGCGGCCATTTCACTTTGTCCTCACATGGGCTCTTCTCTGTGTGCTCCACGTGTCTCCTCCTCTTTTTTTTTTTTTTTCCAAAGATTTTATTTATTTATTTGACAGACAGAGATCACAAGCAGGCAGAGAAGCAGGCAGAAAGAGAGGAGGAAGCAGGCTCCCTGCGGAGCAGAGGGCCTGATGTGGGGCTTGATCCCTGGACCCTGGGATCATGACCTGAGCCGAAGGCAGAGGCCTTAACCCACTGAGCCACCCAGGCGCCCCTCTCCTCCTCTTCTTAGAAAGACTTCAGTCCTCTTGGATTAGAGGCCCACCTTTATGATCTCGTTTAACTTTAATTAACCTCTTTAAAAGCCACACCTCCAAATACAGTCACATTATGAGGTAAGGTTTCAACATATGAATTGCTTTGGAACACAATTCATAACAAAAGAAATCAGGTATTTCTTTTTTATATCTCATTTCACTGAAGTTTAACCCAGTGACTGGACAGCTAAGTTGATAAACTAATTCAGGGAAAGGTGTTAACAGGTAACACAAATTTAACATATAATCTCTCCTGGCAGTATTTTCTAAAAAATGGGGTTCTTTACATTTGATGTCTAATATGAGAGCTCCTGAGTTTAGGACAAACTGAGGAAGAAGGCAGTTTAAGGCAAAGGATGGATTCTGATGAAACCCAAAATTACCTGCCTTATGAGCAATCACCTGAGAGTTTATGCAAAGGTCTAGTTCTATAGTCATGAGCTGTTCTGACAGAAAAGAGAATTATAATGCATGGGGTCCATGCTTCCCTGTTCTGAGATGTTGTGGCTGCCTGCACACTACGCAGAGACCGGAGATGGAAAAACATACACACAAATACACACATAGACATGAACAACAGCTGAAGGCAGATTCTCTGTGCTTCCTTTCTAAGTGTTAGGCTGTCACCTGCTCACAAAAAACACTACTAGGCTAAAGAGCTAGGAAGAGGGTTGGCTAGCTGTGGGTAGAAAAACCTATATATGGAGAAGGGTGGAGAGATAGAACCAGAGTTTCTCATCTGCTCACAGATAACAAGTGTCCCCCAGACTGATCTTGGAGAGTCACTGAGGTTCTGGGAACCTGTTCAGGGTGTATCACAAAGACTTGCTAATTTGTTTCAGTCCGAGCAGCATGTTTCCATTAACTTACCAGTTAAGGTTCTGGCTGCAATGTCATTTGAATAAACACTACAGTCTTCTCAATCATAGGTTATAAAACCAGGTTCTGAAGAGTTGCACATTAATTGAGTTAGGTAAAGTCACAGGTGTTCTGAGAAGTAGTTAAGGGGATAAATGGAAAGAGGAGTAGTCTCTCCCATGGATTGTCCCTCCCCTCTGGCAATTTAAAAGCTGCCCATCAACCCAAGATTCACTTAGGACCCACCCCCATTAATATTATTCCTTATCTTCATATCCTCTGAACCTGCAGTATAGCTCTTAAACCCTGATCACCCACAAACTACTTCATTTCCAGTATGAATCTACCTCTTCAGTTAGACATAGTTTTCTGTCAGGCAGGAGTCACATGTTTCTTTTGTTGACATCCCCACCAGGCATAATATTTTGTCTGATGTATGGTAATCCATTCATTTTTACAGTCATTTAACATATATTTATTAGGCACTCACTATTTGCCAGGCACTCTTTTAGACTCTGGGTTTACAGAGTTGAATAAAATGTGCAAATTTCCTCTTCTCATGGAACTTACCAGGAATGCTCAACTAATTGATATTTATGAGGTTTCCTGTGTGATGTCAGTGTTGCATTCTATAAGATCTAAAGTTTTCAATTTGTAGCTAAGAAAGTAAGCAAAGGATAGCAAGACTTGCTTTCTTATGTTTGCACAATCCAATTCCTGCTTTCTTTCCTTTAGCGCATGACAAAACTAAGGGGCCTCCCAGGGGCAGAAAGAATCCATCACAAGGGACCTGGAGTTATGTTGGAAAGAATTCCGACCAAAGAGATTTATGAGGCAGTATAGTCAGTCACTGCTCAGGGGAGGGGACGGTAGTGCTATAGCTTAAGATGTTTAAAACCTGGCTGCAAGAGAAGCAGGAAAATGCACCACGGGGAACAATTCCCTGCCAGGTTCTGAGGGATGGAAAAATGACTTAATGGCACTTTCACTGTCTTAACTTAGGTGATTTTTTTTTCTAGTAAGCAGACATCTTCTATAATTCCCTTTGTAAATAGACTCATAAGATATAGATGTGCCTTTTTCTTATGTGACTTATACAAACCACTACTGTTGTTGTTGGTTCACAAAGAGTTGGAAGTTCATGATTAAGTGATGAAATAAACTACATAGGCTAAACTGAAAATCATTTCTTCACCCAAGTCTTGGGTCAAATCATGCCCAATTCCAGAGGCCAAGAGACACTCTGGGGCTTTAGAAACTCTAAGGCTCAAAGAGTCAAAAAATTGGAGGGGAGCCTGCAGATTATCTATTTGAACTTTTGACATTATATGTGAAAGGGCTGGAGGTTTTCATTAAAGCATGTATGGATGGAAATAGGCCTTTGGAGGGGGAAGAATTATAGATATTACAGGTTCCCTGGGCATCTGACTCTAGTCTTTTGTTCTAATGTTGCACCCCTCTTGTGCTTTTCCAGTTCTGCCAGAATGTCCTCTAGTGCCTATAGTCAATATCCCAACGGCAATTCACACTTATAGCAAAGGTGCTCTTAGTATTTCTCTGTTAGGCTAGCCTGAGATTAAGCTCATATCCTCCTCATTCAGAGAAAAGGAAAACAAAACAAAACAAGGCAAAACAACAAAAAACTTTCCAAGCCAAAGAGGCCAATACTATTGGCTAATTCTTCTGAATTCCAATAAAATGCATTGTGTGTCCCACCCATTTGGGCTTAGAATGAATTGCTTTGTACACCATCTTTTTAATGCGGATCTTCTGTGACTATTTCCTATGTCTCTCTAGTGAATTCAGCATGGTAGAGGTTTGATAGGTACTTAGTAGATTATGGGGAGAAAGTCACCTTTAATCCTGGAGAAACTGACTAGAAATACAAAGCAATCTAGGTGAGAGTACTGTTGAGTTGATCTATCAAATCTTCAGGAGACAGCAACATTTTCATGAAATCTAAATTGTTCCACATCACAGAGAAAAATAAATTTTTTCAATTCATTTTTTGTAGCAGGAATAAACCTGATATCATGCTTGGTAGAGAGCATGTGTGTATGCAAACACATATGCATGCACACAGATTGCACAATAATCACACCTGTAAGTATAGTTGCAAAAATCCTAAGTAAAACTTTAGCAAATTAAATTCTGTGCCATATCAGAAGAATGATACACCATGGCCAAATTTCAGGTGTGTAAGTTGGGTTCACGAAGGGTGCCTGGATGGCTTAGTCAGTTAAATGTCTGACTCTGGATTTTGGCTCAGGTCATGATCTCAGGGGTTGTGAGACTGAATCCTGCATCAGGCTCTGAGCTAGGCATGGAGCCTAATTAAGATTTTCTCTCCTTCTGCCTCCCCCACCTTCCATGGGGAAGGGGGCTGATGCGTTTACCTACTAGGACAGCAATAAATATAATTTTCCCCATTAATAGGTCAAAAGAGACACAAAAACATGATTAACCTAGTAGATGTCAAAGTGCATTTCACAAAGTTCAAATCTATTTCTGTTTTTAAAAGAGACTAAAGTGAAAAAAAAAAAACCTTCAGAATGAATATGGAATGTGGATAAAAACTTGTTTTGAGGGGCGCCTGGGTGGCTCAGTGGGTTAAGCCGCTGCCTTCGGCTCAGGTCATGATCTCAGGGTCCTGGGATCGAGCCCCGCATCGGGCTCTCTGCTCAGCAGGGAACCTGCTTCCTCCTCTCTCTCTGCCTATCTCTCTGCCTGCTTGTGATCTCTCTCTGTCAAATAAATGAATAAAAATTTCTTTAAAAAAAAAAAAAAAAAAAAAAAAAAACTTGTTTTGAAACTATGTACACCTTATTTGACTACACAACTCCAGAGGCATTCCCAATAAATTCTGAAAAAAAAATGGAGATGCCTGCTAGCACTGCTATTATTCAACAAGTTTCCAAAGTTCTACCTGATGAAATAGGATAATATAATAAAAACACAGAGCTATAAATACTATAAAGGAAGTGACAAAATACCATTACTTACAGATTATAAGATTGTCTACTCCAAAAACTCAGTGAATCAAAGAAAAATTATTTTGAGCTAACAATGAAATACAGTAAGGTTTACAGTTACAAAATAAGTAGAGAACTCTAAAGTTTTCCTATACAGTAGCAATAACCACTTAGAACACATAAAGAAAAAAAAAAGACTATTTTCCATAGCAACCAAAATAAAAAATATGAAGAAGCAAAAATATATTAGTCAAAGCAGTCTATAAAACTTTACCTACCTATATATTTACACATCTACATGCATGTGTTTGTGTGTATGCATGAATAAATAAATAGAGCAATGTCCTATGTTCCTGAAGGGAAAGATACAATACTGTGAAACACTTATTCTTCTGAATTAAACCTTAATGGTTTCAATAACATTTCCAAATATTTAACTTGGAAAAAAAACATACTATGTATTTCTTCTAACTAAATGACAGAGTAGCTCATTTGGGGGGGGGGGGGAGACATAATTAGTTCATTATCTTATTATTTTTTACAACTTCAAAAATTAAAATAGTATGATGCTGTACAGAAAGAGACTAATAGATCAATAAAAATGAGTCCAGAAATCAGCCACACTTCATATCAGAATTTAGTACATGACACAGAAGCAATCTCAAAAAAGTAGGAGCACATTATGTTTATAAATGCAGACGGAAAAAAAACGCATGCAAAATTGGGTTATACTTCACATATTATACCAAAATGAACCACAAATAATTTAAATACAGACATATCTTTTAAACTTCAAATAACAAAAGAAATATTAGTGAATAGTCATGTAATTTTAAAGGGTAGAAGTGTTTTTATATGATCCTATCACCAAAGAAGGAAATCAAACAGGAAATACTGACAGATTTTACCAAATAAAATTTTAAAACATCTGTAGAGAGAAGTAAAATAACCTCAAAAAAATGGAGATAAATTAGCACAAATATTTTCAGTATGTACAACAATCACAAGGTTAACATTTTTGTTACATAAAGTATGTTTTCTAATCAAGAAAAAAAGTAAGAGAGAAATGGAATATAGGCATGAATAGACAGGTCATTCTAAAGAAGATGCAAAAAACAGTTAACTATCTGAACTATATAACAATTTCCCTCAGAACTTCCACTTCTATGATTTTTTTTTTTTTTTCTGAGAGAATACAGATGCATACATTTGTGCCCACAGGCTTATGTAAGTTTAGGACAACACTGTTTGATTAGCAAACAACGGTGGAAAACCTGAATTCCACAGGCAAGAGGTCCATTTAACAAGTGATGGGTTGTGCTACCATGGATTAAGATTTATATTTTAGATGAACTATTAGTGCTATGAAAGTTGTCCATGATTTATTTTTGAGTAAAAGTGCAGGTGGCAGAACAACCTATAATAGGCCATATTTTTGGTTAAAAGTTGGATATGTTCACACATACATATATGCATACACTTCTTGTAGTTCATATTAACAGTGAGTAGATCTCCATGGAATTACTGAATTATAGATGTTCTTTTTATTATCTGCATTGTTCACTATTACTGCTTTTACATATATATATTACTTGTATATATTTGTTTTTCCTTTAGAAAAAGAAATCTGATTTAGACAAATTTGATTTTGAACTAAAGGCTCAAACCAAAGAACATTCTACTTTTGTCAAACTTTCTGGACCCCTTCTCTCAGCTACTACTCCCTTCCTCTAGTTTAATTCCTTGTAAAATTTCAAAGGCTTAGCGTTAACCCTAGGCATACCCTGGGCTCCATCCAAATTTCCAAATAGTTCTGCTACCCACACCCACTATGGGATCTCTGAAAAAAAAAAAAAAAAAAAAAAAAAAACAACAAGATCTGTACTATTAGCTAAAAGAGGCGGGTGCACTTATAATCTAATCTTCATTATTCTAGAAATTAGATAGAATATGTTTTCTACTCATACAAGAAAAAGGAATCAGTTCTTTCGTCTATGAATTACAAAGTATACTTTGCATTAAAATTTAGGGATTCAGGATAAACTGTTCATCCAGATGACAGGCACAGTATCCAGTCCCCACTCTACAGTTAGTAGTTCATGAAATGTTGGAAGAGCTCATTGAAAAATGAGACCACTAGTTGATCAACAAGCTGGCCCAGGAGAATCAGACGCTCTTCACCCCCACCCCTTTCCTCAAAATGTACTTTCCGTCCACCATTCCCTCACTAGATGCTATTTGAAGTACTCGGCCTTGAGAGACTAGGGTGCTGTTGACACCATCTGAACTAAATATGTGACTGAACCCAGTTAAGACCTCTATATCAACTTGGGATTCTGGATGGTGGGTGTAGATAATCTATTCATCTTGCAGCTGCCCCAAGATAAACCTCATATTTAAATTCTCTTCCTAAGTAAAAGTGCCAACTACCAATCTCAAGTGGCTTACCTCTTCAGTCTCTCCTTGCCCCTTGTGTACAGAGAGCCATTTTCCAAACAAACATGAAAGTATTTCAATTTTAGTTTCTTTTAAAATTAGAAGATAAAAGCAAATATAATAATAAATAATAATAATTATTCCATTATCAACCCAGCCTGGATTGTTTTTGTCTTTATACCAACACAGTCATTACACAAATAGATAGACAGATATGTAAATGAAAATACTGAGAGAGGGGTCTATGAAGGAAAGTGCCTAGGGTCCTCAAAAGTCATAATATAGTCAGTCCTGAGTGATCCATAGTTTAAGTAATTTGCTGAGGTTCCAGAGGACTTCAAAACTATCTGAAGGCTGAAGAATGTCACTACCTCCAGAAGGCTCTGTGGCTGGCCACTCCCTTGGCAGACTTGAGTAATGGACTCCTGTCTGCCTTCCATTGGAGTCTGAGCTCACCCTCAGAATCCTTCCCAGATTCTGTAGCCACTAACAACCTCTTCACTACAGGGCAGGGTTTTCAGTTTGCCTGTTGTAAGCCATTAAGGATGGAAGTTCATTTAGTATTTCTTAAATGGATCAAAAATATCAGAGAATGTGACTTAAAACTAAGGTTTATTTTTTGTTGTTCCTGTTGGGTTTCTTTCCTTTTTGTCCATTGTTGTTGTTTTGGTGATAGCTACTTAGGATTTTTGAGAACTCAGAGGTGAAAGTACTGTGTTTAGAGTTGAACAAAATGAGTTGGAATTTCAAGAAAAGTGAATCCTCATCTAATGAAATATAACTGCAGTGAGATTCCATGTAAAAAAATAAATTTGTGAACATGAAAAAGTGCTCCATATCACTCGGCATCAGGGAAATACAAATCAAAACCACCATGAGATATCACCTCACACCAGTCAGAATGGCTAAAATTAACAAGTCAGGAAATGACAGATGCTGGCGAGGATGCGGAGAAAGGGGAACCCTCCTACACTGTTGGTGGGAATGCAAGCTGGTGCAACCACTCTGGAAAACAGCATGGAGGTTGCTCAAAATGTTGAAAATAGAACTACCCTATGACCCTGCAATTGCACTGCTGGGTATTTACCCTAAAGATACAAACGTAGTGATCCCAAGGGGCACGTGCACCCGAATGTTTATAGCAGCAATGTCTACAATAGCCAAACTATGGAAAGAACTTAGATGTCCATCTACAGACGAATGGATAAAGAAGATGTGGTATATATACACAATGGAATACTATGCAGCCATCAAAAGAAGTGAAATCTTGCCATTTGTGACGACGTGGATGGAACTAGAGGGTATCATGCTTAGCGAAATAAGTCAATCAGAGAAAGACAACTATCATATGATCTCCCTGATATGAGGGAGAGGAGATGCAACATGGGGGGTTGAAGGGGTAGGAGAAGAGTAAATGAAACAAGATGGGATTGGGAGGGAGACAAACCATAAGTAACTCTTAATCTCACAAAACAAACTGAGGGTTGATGGGGGGAGGGGGTTGGGAGAGGGGGGTGGGGTTATGGATATTGGGGAGGGTATGTACTATGGTGAGTAGTGTAGTAGTAGTAGTAGTAGTATGCTGTGAAGTGTGTAAACCTGGCGATTCGCAGACCTGTACCCCTGGGGATAAAAATATATGTTTATAAAGCTGTAAAAAAAAAAAAAAAAGAAAAAAGAAAGGATGAATACCCAAGTTTTGTAGCAACATGGACGGGACTGGAAGAGATTATGCTGAGTGAAATAAGTCAAGCAGAGAGAGTCAATTATCATATGGTTTCACTTATTTGTGGAGCATAACAAATAGCATGGAGGACAAGGGGAGATGGAGAGGAGAAGGGAGTTGAGGGAAATTGGAAGGGGAGGTGAACCATGAGAGACTATGGACTCTGAAAAACGATCTGAGAATTTTGAAGGGGTGGGGGGTGGGAGGTTGGGGGCACCAGGTGGTGGGTAATGTAGAGGGCACGGATTGCATGGAGCACTGGGTGTGGTGCAAAAATAATGAATACTGTTATGCTGAAAAAATAAAAAATTAAAAAAAAAATAAATTTGAGGGGCGCCTGGGTGGCTCAGTTGGTTAAGCTTCTGCCTTTGCCTCAAGTCCTGATTCTAGGGTCCTGGGATAGAGCCCAGTCAGGCTCTCTCTGCTCAGCAGGAAGTCTGCTTCTCCCTCTGCCCTTCCTCCCCTCACCCCCACCCCAATCCTGCTCATGCTCTCTCTCTCAAATAAATAAATAAAATCCTAAAAAATAATAAATTTCACTGCTAAAGAACAATATCACAAAGCAGATTCAAAGTCAGTATTTTGGAAGTGGGAGATTTCTAAAGGGAAAAATGTATAAACTGTCTAATGAAGATACAAACTTTGGTCAAAAAATGAGTGTATGTGTGTGTTTCTGTGTGTTTACATGCTGGGCCTCAATGTAAAATATATTTCATACTGTGGGCCATGGTCAAATAAAGTTTGATAAAAGCACTACCAGGGAAAGACCCCATTCAAACTCAGGCCTTTGTCCTGCCTCAGCAGAAGGAAAAGCAGGCCAGGGGAGTGGGGGAGGAGAAGGAAGAAGAGGAGATAAATGGCAAATGTCAAGGCTTCTTCTAAGTAAAACATCTGTTTAAAAAAAAAAAAAAATTAATTCACTGCCATTTTTCTTGAGAATAAAACCAAAGCAGACCCCGAAATGGCACTGACATTGGTGGCCCAAGTGTCCCCTACTGCTTTCTATTAAGTCTGAAAGAAGAGGAATAAAAGCTCCATGAGAGACTTCAGTTTCATTATGTTCCCTGCAGTCTAAAAAGCAATGGTAAGTGGCGTCAAGGTCTTTAAAGAAATCTGAACAATCACAACAGTTTCCAAAATGTTTACTTTGAAGGAAGGAACATGTATTTTTCTCCACATGAAAACAACAACAAAAGAAGCCATCATTCCCAAATCTGAGTGCACAGATGAGGAAATGTGGGAAATGGGCTGGCAGGGCCTTGACCCCTCCCCTTCAGGATGACTCTGTTGGTGATGAAGCAGATAAGCCCTCACCATTTCCGTCTTGTTTCACACCAGCTCCCATGTTACGCATAAAACCCTAAAATGTGTGCGTGTGTGTTTTTAATTCACTATTTGAAATACACCTATGAAATCTCTTTGGAATTCCTGTTCACATTTTATAGTTTTTGTTTATAAGACAATGTAGTTTCCACATCCAGACTGTAAAGTTCCAGAGAGATGAGGCTATTTATGGCTGGCTTTCTTCCGTGCGTAACACTATAATGTGGGGGCTCAAAAAGATGGTATTGAATGAATGAATGAATGAATGAATGAGAATTCCGTTAAAAAAACCACAACAAGAATTCGAGTTGGCCTTAATTCCTTATGTTTGCTAATTCCAATTAAACTCTATCTAGGTCTCATTTTCCTGAATGAAATGGGGAGTATATATATTCTTGTTACATATTATAATAAATATATAATATATATTTTTATTTATATTTTATTACATATATATACACACACATATATATATAATTATTATTATTATTTTTTTTTTTTTTAGCAGAGGGAGAGGGAAAAGCAGAGACGGAGGGGGAAGCAGACTCCCTGCTAAGCAGGGAGCCTGATGCAGGACTGAAATCAAGACCTGAGCCAAAGGCAGATGCTTAACTGACTTGCCACCAAGGTACCCCAGGGAGGATATTTGATCATCTCTAATCTCTCCATCCTATTAAAAGTTACAAGTCTCACTTCATACAACATGAAATGTTTCTGTGTGATTGGGGCAGAGTATGCCCTAACACATTTGAACTTTGTTGTCTACAGCATTATTTCTCAAGGTGTGATCTGAAGACAGGTTTCATTAATATTACCTGGAACACATATTACAATGGGGGCAGAGATCTGCATTTGTAATAGGGAGTCTAGAGGATTGTTAAACCAAAAGTTAATGTATTAGGACACAAATGTAGGGGAATCCTAGATAGCACTGGATCTGGGGGGAAGAACAGCAGCACAAGAAATGGGGGTTTTGGGGTTCAAAGTAAACATGTCTGGTCTCTGAATTACAGTGAATTTATTTTCACACACTAAAGGAATGGGGGTGGGTGGGTCCATAGTAGGGCTGGGATATGTTGTTCTTGTGTCTAGGTTAACAAAGTTCTCCTGTTATTTAGGACAGTCCAAGGAATAAATTCCTGAGGGTCTGAAGAACATCACAGGTTTTGAAGTCAGACTGGTTATCTGCATGTAGCCTGCCCAACTTCAGTTATACAGTCAATATTCTTACAAAGTTACAGAGAGAACTGTTAAATCTATGAAAAAGCATCCAGCAAAGAGCTGATACTCCTGCTCTAGTGTCTACTTATATGTACTGCTATCTTCATTCATTTATTTATGTATCTGGATGCATTATCAATATTAAAAATTGAGATAATATAAATTATATGTAATACTTAGAACTCTACACAGTTTTACAAACATCATCTCCTTTACTCTTCATAATGCCCCAAGACAGAAAGATTTTCATCCATATTTCATGGACAAGGGAACTGGAACATTGACAGGTGACATAACTTTTGCAGTGTTAACTAGATTTACAGCTCACCATTTACAATGTATGAGTTTTGGGCAGGACATCAAGATGCATGGAACAAAGGCTTCAATTTCTAAGATTCTTTCTGGCCAGATGCAGGGTGTACACAGATAGTCTCCAACTTACAAATTTTTGACTTGATGGTGGTGGGAAAGCAATACACATTCAGTAGAAACCATACTTTGACTTTTCAATTTTGATCTTTTTCCCAGGCTAGCAATATGTGCTATGGAACTCTCTCCTGATGCTGGGCAGCTAGCTGCTCAGTTAGTCACATGATCACAAGGGTCAATGACCAAAACACTTACAGTCATTCTACACCTACACAACCATTCTGTTTTTCATTTTTAGTACAGTATTTAATAAATTACCTGAGATATTCAATACCTCATTATCAAACGGGCTTTGTGTTAGATGATTTTTTTCCAACTGTAGTCTAATGTAAGTGTTTTGAGAATGTTGTAAGGTAGGCCTGGCTAAGCTATAATATTCAGTAGGTTAGGTATATTAAATGCATTCTCAGTTTATAATATTTTCAAACTACAACAGGTTTATCAGGACACAATCACATCATAAGTCAGGGATGTCTGTATAATTATAACAAAATAATACTAATATGCTCCAAGGGTTATGAATAGAAAACCATAAAAGTTCTGAGAGGAAGAAGTCATTTTCATAATAGGGAAGAGTTCAAAGAGATACCTTTGAAATGAAGACTTGAAAGATTTTTCTGGTAGTATCTGGCAGGTATGGCTATAGGAAGGTCCACTCAAGGAAAGGGCATAGCAAAAATAAAGTTGCAGAAATGGAAAAGCACATAGTATGATGGAAGAGGAATAAAAAAGCCAAAAGTAGAAAATGTACAGGCAACAAGGTGAAGAAAAAGCAAAATGACATTCAGTAGACACCCTAAATATTAATGAAATGAATACAGAGTTAATTTGAAGCCACTTGAGAAAGCCTGGAATGTCAGAGTAGGGTTTAGACTTTTCTAGCAGATACTGGGTAACAATTTCAGATGTTTGAATCAGAAATGACATGCTGAGAACATATTATAACTTTGGAGGCACTTTCAGAATAGCCCAAAAAGGGAAGAGAAAAGAGCAGTGATGAATCAGAAAGCAATCATAAAATTATAGGTAAAGGCAAGTTTTAGACATGCAATAGTACTGGAGTTCATGGAGAGTAAGAATGAAAGGTAATTGAAGATTTTTTCTTATATTTAGCATATAAACTTATTTATACACAAAAACATAGACACATACATATTCCTACATTATACCCTCTTAACACAGAACCATACATATTCACTCAAGAAGACAAATATAATCTCCCTTGGGAAAATCAGACCAATGCACACCATTTTTTCCCCATCTTCCCATTCAATTTAATTACAGAAATGGAATGTATTATGTTACCTTTAAAACTGCATACCATGGATACATGCTGAGATCCCTTTCAAACTACATTTCAAACAATTCCATTTCTAAGGTCTGTGTTAAAGGAGATAGGAAGAAACTGACACTATCAATCAAAGGGTAGTATGAGTTCATTCATATTTTGTTAGAAGCTCATTTTCCAGTCTCTTGTACAGCATTTAAAAAAAGAGATTCTAGGGGCGCCTGGGTGGCTCAGTGGGTTAAGCCGCTGCCTTCGGCTCAGGTCATGATCTCGGGGTCCTGGGATCGAGCCCCGCATCGGGCTCTCTGCTCAGCAGGGAACCTGCTTCCTCCTCTCTCTCTGCCTGCCTCTCTGCCTGCTTGTGATCTCTGTCTGTCAAATAAATAAATAAAATCTTTAAAAAAAAAAAAAAAAAAGAGATTCTATTTATTAAGCTTTGTGGAAAAAAATTGCTGTGTGATAATGTTTTTACCTATTAAATTAAGACTTGTGCATGATCACAAAAAAAAAGAAAAGAAAAGAAAAGAAAAGAAAAGAAAAGAAAAGAAAGAAAGAAAGAAAGAAAGAAAGAAAGAAAAGAGAAGAGAAGAGAAAAAGGGCACCTGGGTGGCTCAGTCAGTTAAGCGTCTGCCTTTGGCTCAGATCATGATCTCAGGGTCCTGGGATTCAGCCCCGTTTCTGGCTCCCTGCTCTGCAGGGAGTCTGCTTCTCCCACTCTCTCTGCCCTCCCCCCACCCCACCATGCTCACTCCTTCCCTCTCAAATAAATAAATAAAATGTTTAAAATAAAACAACCCTGCATTTTAATATGAGTCTTCTTAAAGCCCTCCCCTCTAACAAATTACATATATTGGATCCTTTAAATAAACACTTTTGGGGTTTGTGTCCTAGGGAAGGACCCTGCTTGACTAGAAAGACAACAGGCTTTTTAAAAGCACCAGGCCACACTGTCAGCTTTCTAACCTTTCCCAGTGTTTGGAAAGTATTGGGCTATTTCTGAGCCAGTATTTCGGTAGGTTCCGACTGTCATCAGCTGGGAAATGAGTTGTTCACCTTCCCTTCCCTGTTCTTGAACACCTTGTCCTGCAGCACAGATTGCTCCAGCACAGAGAGAAAATACAAAATGCATAAGTCCTAGTAATCATACAGAGGAAGGGCTCCATTTGCATACCCTTCATAATTCAATTTAATTTTTTTTTGTAAAGAGTTCTGATGCTTTGTGTTTGCTTTAATCAGAATGTTGACATTTACACTGAAGCCAATTTCTCTTTTTCTCCTCCGTGTTTTGTTTAACCACGACAAGTGACAGCAAACTGGAAAGAACAGACTTTTTAAATTGGCTCCTTGCCCGGAATGCATCATTTCTCTTGTAGCTTTTCCCCCCTTCCCTATGCATTGCAAGAGGAAATGTGAAAACATACTCTACGAACACAAGAGTGAGGTGTTAGTGCTTTTAGATAAAGATTTGTGTTGTACCTTAAAACTAGATTGCTGTACAGTTTCAAGCTATTAGCAGGAGCCTATTACATCGTGGCTCTGGGTCCTTGGAGAGATATGCTTAGTATATTTCAGTAATTCAAGGCAAATAGGAAACTACATATGAAAATATTTAATAGCAAAAGCATCAACTGCTGAAGGCTACAGGAAGCAATGAGCAAACATGGCACCTGCCATTAACTTTTTCCAACAATATTTTCTCTGATCTTTTCCTGTCATGCCCCAAATGGTGGAAGGAAGCATCAATGTGAAAATGAATCTCTGGATGTCAGCCATTCAGAAAAGCCTCAGTGTAGCAAACACCCTGTCTCCTTAGCAGAACATGCTATTTTTGGTTTCACACTTGATGTTGAGCAGTTCTAAGAGAATGTAGCTTATATTTGAACTAGAATTTGTCCATATATTTGATATGATGGTTTAAAACAAAACTAAGTACACAAATGGCTTTAATCAAACACAGAAAACAAAAACAAAAACAAAACAGAACCAAAGACCCACCTCATTGAAATAAAATGTGCCCTTTTATGAAATTTAATCCTGTCTCAACAAAAGGACAGCAAACAGGAAAAGAATGGGTTTCAAGAAATGAACTAATAGATTACTCTCATATAGTGTAATCTGAAGAGACAGAAATTCCTTTAATAAATCCCTGAAAATACATCTTCCTCCAGTGTTACCAGAAATCTGAACTAAACAAGTAAACTACAGAGAATTAACTGAAGGGAATCAAAAGGTCTCACCTGCACAGTAATCTTCAAACTGGATGATGATTTCTTACTGTGAATTCATTCTCATTGTTCATGAACATTGGACTCTTAACTATAAAAGCACAGAATAGAATAGAAAATAACAGAAGATTTACATCTTAGTAAGCTAAGCATTGTTGCAGGAAACTTTTTTTTTTCCCAATTAGATCTGTGTGTCTGTGTAAGTGGATTTGGTCATGATGTAAAAAAATACTTACTATTGGTTAGCCATTGAAAAAAGTTTCAAAAACACTAAAAATGCAAACATACCCAATTATACCTAACCTGTCCACTTGCTATTGTGCCTCAGAATTCACCACTGCAATTTGTTGAAAATGGGAGGAAGTCTATTCCTAAACACTAAATATGAGGTTACCAAATACTTCTTGCCATCAGAGGTTCCTGGAAGAACCTCAGATCTCTTGGTACTTTAGCTAAGGGATGAAATAGTCCCTGGTATATACAAAATAAGAAATGAGTGAGTAACTGCTAATGTAGAGGTCAGATAAGAAAGAGAAGGTAACAGTAAAAGAAAATTAACCCAAATGTTACCAGTTGCTGACAAGGAATCTGTCAAATGTCTGTGAAAGGGCTATGAGGTTAATATGAATGGAAGGAGAGAGGCCACAGTCAATTTAGAAATTTAGGATTCTGAGAAATCCTCAAAGGGTGGGTTATATTAGTTTAAGATGCGATTGGAAAGGAGACAAACCATAAGAGACTCTTAATCTCACAAAACCATAAGAGACTCTTAATCTCACAAAACCAACCACCCTCTCCACAGCTGGGGGGGTTGGGCTGTGGAGAGGGTGGTTGGGTGATGGACATTGGGGAGGGTATGTGCTATGGTGAGCGCTGTGAAGTGTGTAAGCCTGATGATTCACAGACCAGTATCCCTGAGGCAAATAATACATTACATGTTGATAAAAATAATTTTAAAAAATAATAATTAGAAAAATTATGATTTAAAAAAAAGGCTAAGGGTGGAATATATTAGTTTCCCAGGGCTGTCATAACAAAGTATTATAAACTGGGTGGCTAAATCACAGAAATTAATACTCTTACAGATTTGGAGGCTGGGAAAAAATCAAGGTGTCAGCAGGACCATTATCTCTTCAAAGTCTATAGGGAAGAATCTGTTCCATGCCATTCTCTTAGTTTAAGGTATTCCTGGCACTCCTTGGCTTATAGATGCATCAGTTTAATCTCTGCCTCCATCGTCACAGGCTATTCATACTGCGTTCCTCTGTCAGTTTCTATTCTCTTCTTATTAGGATACTAGTCACACTGAATTAGGACCCACCCCAATGGCTTTATAGTCATTTGATTACAAATTTAAAGCCCCTATTTCCAAATAAGGTCACATTCAAAGATACCAGGGGTTAGACTTTCAACATACCTTTTCACGGACACAATTCAACCCATAACAGGGGGATTGATTAAAATATTGTCATACCTAACCATTTTCTGAGATGAGGAGGAGGAGAAGAAGGAGGAGATGGAGGAGGAGCAGGAGGAGTAGACTGAGTTGTGTATTTACAATGAAAATTATCTGTCAACATGAAAGCCGTATGCAAGACTGTGAAAAACAAAAGTATTCTGAGAATGGAAGTCTAGGTAATACAGAGCAAAACAAGTAAGGCTGGGAAAAAAGTATTTTAAATAAAATGTTTGAAACCATCTTACAAAGAAATGGAGAGTTATTATAGCAAGAACCGAAAGAAGAAAGAAACCCAGAGAGGTGAGACTGGTATTTAAGATTGCTTTTCTCCTCAGGGTATCTGCCACTTCCAGAAGAGGTTGAGAGGCTAAAATCTTTTCTTTTCTTTTGTTTTCTTTTTTTGAGAGGCTAAAATCTTGAAAATTGTTTATGATGGACTCATGGAACTTAGGATAACTGGAATTCAAAGCCTACTAATAGAGTCCCTGGTAAGTTATGCCCACTGAAACTTTCAGGTGAATTCCCAAGTGCTTCAACCTAGGAATAGGTGGTGAACAGAATAGCAACTGGGGATATTAGAGTCCAGCTTTAAATCATCTTAATGCTTGGTTAGACTAAGGTGCTATAGGATTGTTAGTATGTACTATGACCTGCCAAAAGTAAATATAACACTCCATGGAAGAAGGAAACATAATCCATGGTTTCAATAATCTCTAAATTTTATAGGCATAACATTGAGCACTCAATGGAAAATAGCCAGGTATAAAAAAAAAAAAGTAGAAAAACGTGATTGAAAATAAGAGAAATAATGTACAACAGAAGTGCCATAAATAATCAACACAATGGAGTTAAACTTTAAACTTTAAAATGGTTAAATACAGTAGGTTCAAAGAAATAAAAGGAAAGATAAAGATCTTAGGCAGACAAGGAACTATGAAAAATAAATGTACATTTTAATTAAAAGAAATGAAAACTAATTAAGTATTCTACAGATGGGAAAAAAACCTAGGGAACTAGAATAGATAAAAAATATTCAGAGACAAAACCAATATAGAATGTTTTTATAAAAAGGTAAAAGACATTGAAGCCATAGAGAATACAGCAGAAAAGTTCTAACAGAAGTATAACTTGAGACCCACAGGAGAGAGGGGGAAGAAAAGTTTAAAGGGATCATGGTTGAGAATTTTCCAAATTCAAGAAAAACATCAACATACATATTCTAAAAATGCAACAAACACTAAACTAGATTAATAAAACAAAATCCTACTTAGATACACCACAGTAAAATGGCTTAAAAACAAATATAAAAAGAGAGTTTTAAAAGCAGGAAGGGTGGAAAGAAAGGATATATTTTCTTGAAAAGAGCAACAACAAACACTATGACTAAAGAGAAATGTTGTCTACAGAACAATGGAAACCAGGAAGAAAAATGGAGTCATATCATCAAAGTATTAAAACAAACAAACACAAAACCTGCCAAACTAGAGTTCTCTACAAGCAACTAAAACATATGCTAAGAACGCTTCAAATCTAAATGGAATAAATACTCCATATGAGATAAAGATTTTCAAACGGAACAATAACAACAAAAATGGCTCAAAGTTGCCATTTTACAAAACATACATTAAAATGTAGATATGAAAAAAATGTAAATATTAAAATGTTAATACTAAAAGTGGAACATTATGGCACAGAATTACTCAAAGAGAGAACTGTTATAACCATAGTACTACAGATGAAGTAATTATAAAAAAAACATTATTAGAGATAAAGAACAATCTTTCATAATGCTTATGTGTATGTGTGTGTATATTCATATACAGAGAGAGGTTTAACATACCAAATTGTAGTAACTTAAAGAACAAATGATGAAAAAATCAGAAAAAATCAGAATAGAAGTTTGAAAAGAATATTAATTAACAAGTATTCTAATATTTGTTATGAGCATGTATAAAGAGCATGTATAAAATGACAAAAACTGCAGAATAAAAAATATTTTTAGAAACACTGGAGAAAAATTAATCGAAATTAACTATATACTAGGTGGCAAAGTGAGTCTCAACAAAATTCAAAGGATTAAAATCAGACTAAATTTATTCCTCTGATCACAGTGTAATTAAGCTTGAAATTGATTTAAAAATAGATGGTTAAAATAAATAAATAAGTCTTCGTGTAACGAAAGTTTAGCAATATACTTTTAAGAAATCCAAAATCAAAGACAAAGTCACCATGGTATTTAGAAAGTATCTTCAACTGAATAGCAATGAAAAATAGACATATCAAAATTTGTGAGATGCATCAGAAGCCATGACTGGAAGAAATTTATAGCTTTCAGTTACTATATTTGAAAAGGAAAAAAGTAGCTAAAATCTAATTAATTTAAGCATCCATCTTAGAATATTAAATTTAACTGAGAAAATATAGAATGTAACAATATTAAAGATAAAATAGTAATTAATAAAATGAAAAACAGACAAGAAATAGAGAGCATCAACAAAAATAAAAGTTAATTCTTTTATATTTTAAAACATATTCCAGTGAAATAGATTAAGAAAAAAAAAAGAGAAAATGTACAAATAACCAATGTCAGAGTTGTAACTCAAAACTTCAAACCATAGATCCTTACAGAAATCACAAAGATCATAAGAAGATATAACCAATTTTAACCAAATTTCAGGAAGACCTGGGTGGCTCAGTCAGTTAAGTCACTGACTCTTAGGGTTTAGGCTCATGTCATGACCTGATAGTCAAATGGCTGGGCTCCTGTTCAGTGGGGAGTCTGCTTGAGATTGTCTCTCTCTGCCCACATCCCACCCTCCATTGCACACTCTCTCACAAATACATAAATCTTTAAAAAAAAATTTTTTTTTCAAAATTTAAATTAATACTTAGAAAAACACAGTAAATCAAAAAACATTCAGAAAGCATTAAAATAATGAAATCTGTCATTTAAAATCCTCCACAAAGGATAACCCAGGCCCTGTTGACTTCACCCTGAAATCTACCAAAGATTTAAAATAGAAATAACAGCAATCCTATAAAAAAATGAGTTCAAAGGGAAGACTTCAGTCATGAGGAAGTGAAGAACTTGAAAAATCCTTACCCAAATAAGCAATGGTAAAAATAGAAAAACTTTATTTAGAAATCTACCATATTTTAGAAATCAACTAAAGGCATACTACAAATTGAGAGATGTTTATTTAAGAACAGTAGGAATTTCTGGAGTTTTAGCCTGAGATTGCTTCCTTCTTTTAACTACATCAATGTAGAAATTCAAGTATGGCAGGGAAAGCTGTGAAAACCAGAAGCTTCCCAGCTAAAAGAGGCTAACAGGAAATGGAACAGAAAGAAGAAGAACCCCACACCCTGAGACATTGTTGAAAACAGAATTAATCTCACTGTCAAATAAATGGAGAAGACCAATGTCCTTGCATATAGCCTGAGGTTGGGGCCACAACACAATGATAGAATAGCCAGAATTTTAATATGGAGTGCTATGAAATGAGAGCCATCCAAGGCCTTGAAAAACATTCATATATTTCTGGCAGTCTGAAAAGCTCACACATGTGCAAGCCTGCAGAATCTCAGAAGAGATAGAAGATGGCCCTTGCTATTTATAAGTTGCTTGCTGAATGCAATGGCTTATGCATGTGTAGATGAGATACCACAATGCCCTGCAGAAAGTAAAAGCTGGGGAAGATTTCTAAAGTGCTTCAACACTGAATGAGTTCCAAATAAAACTCAGCTCTCTAGGCAATGGACAGAAGTCTTACTTGTTCAATGTGTTTGAGCACAACCCCCGACCAATCATCAACTGACTACAAAATTATGTATATCCATGAGTTACATCTAGGAAGCCAGGCTTAAAAATGAAAATGAGGAAAAAAAGAGAATTTGGTGATGGAAGACTCTGGGATAAGTAGGATCTGCAGAATGAGTCCAGTCAAATCATTAAACAAACAAAAAAGCAGCAACAATAAGAATTCTGGAAATGGGGAATCAGAATCTATAATTGCTACAATATATTATGTAAAGTGTCCAGTTTACATTAAAAAATTTATAAGACATGCAAGGAAACTGGTCTTTATATAGATGTGAATTTTTGACCTGTATACTTTTCTTCTCTTTGAAGAATTCTTTTATTATTTCTTGCAAGGCAGGTCTACTGGTAATAAATTCCTTTAGTTTTTGTTTGAGAAAGTCTTTATTACTCATTCACTTTTGGAAGATAATTTCACTAGATGCTGTGTGTTGTTGTTTTTTTTTTTCTTTTAGTATTGGTGTCATCATTTTACAAATTTGAGTGAAGTAGATAAAGCTTAGCTCCTTTTATATTCCTTTATACTTTACTATTATAGGAGTATAATATGTAAGCATTTTCTGTACATAATTTAAAACCACATTGTACAGTGTTACAATAGCTACTTAAACCAATTTCATAAGTTTGCTTATAATGTGTCTTATGTCTTGGCATGGATTTCTTTAGGATTAACCTCTAGGATTCACTAAGCTTCTTCAAATCTGTAAGGTTGTTTCCCTTGCTAAATCTATGAAACTTCCAGTCATTATTTCTTCAAATACTTTTTCAGTCATGCCATATTTCTCCTCTACTTCCAGAACTCTTGATGACATAAATGTTAGATCTTTGTTGAAATTTTCTGTTTTCATTTGCTTCAAGTATGTTTTTCCTTGAAGAATTTTTGTTAATGGCTGCTTTAAAATCTTTGTCAGATCATTCTATTATCTCTATCATCTCAGCATATTTTTTCACTCAATGTGAGATCTTCCTCATTTTGGTATGACTAGTGAGTTTTGATTAAAACTGAGACCTTCTTTGTATTATGTTGAGACTATTTAACCTTCCTATTTGAACATTTTTGTTTTATGTGGCCTTTTTTTTTTTTTTTTTTTCCTGACATCATTCCAGAAAGGGAAGGACGGTGCTGCCTTCTTACTCTCAGGTGGAGGTAAAGTACCACTCAGCTTACATTAACAACTGAGGGAGGGTGCTCTTCATTACTGCCTGCTGGGAAGGATGGGAGTTCCAGTCCCCATGTGCTCTTCACAGATAATACATAGATAATACAAAGGTGTGGCCTTGTTTATTGCTCAGTGATGGTCTTCAATGTCTTCACTTTCTGCTAGGCCTTCTTTGGCCTTACCTCATCCTGAAATAAGGGCTATATTATTAATGTCAAGTGGAGGTGGAAGTCCAGCCTCTTCATGTGGGCTTGAGTGATACCACTGGCAGGGGTGCTCATTACCAGCCAGCCAAAGGGCATAAAAGTTCCTTACTTGATCTTCTCTGACACCACCCCAGTAGGAGTTTTAGGGCTTCTTGTTACAGTCTCATGACATTGGAAATGTAGGTTTCCCACTCAGGCTTTGCTGACTTGGGTGGAGATTCAGCAATAAATTTGGGTGATTTGTTTCTGTGGTATCTGGCTGGAATAGAGCACTTGCTGTCTAAAAGTTTCCTCTCTTGCTAGGTTTCCCTTTTTTCCGTCCTTTGGCTAAAGAGAGAAAGATTTTGTTGGATTATTTGTGTCTTATGTCTGCACCTGTTGGTATTTATGATTTGTTAGTTTCTTCAGCCCCAAGTCTAGAATGTTATGAGGCAAAAATAGAAAACGGAGGCAATTCACTGTCCTATTGTTACTCAAGTCCTGAGTTCTTTAATCTTTCTTACCCTCTCTACATTTCAGAACTATTTTATGTTTACTGTATTTAAAAATGTCCATAGTTACTAGTCATCCTTGGCAGGGATAAAGGAAAAAGTATGTCTATTCCAGCTTCCTAGAAGTATAAATTTTCCTGGTCTTTTGTTGTTGTTGTTCCTCAAATAAACCAACCTTGTATCTCTTTCATGGATTTCTATCTGATACTTTAACTAAAACTCTCTTTTCCACATCTTTTTAGGGATGGACTTGTATCACAGCTTAAATGTGACTTTCTTGGATGACCATAATAAATCAAGCAATCTAACTCTATCTTTTACAATGCTAATCTTTACAACATTGCACTGTTTAATTTTATCCATACTAATTAAAATTGTATTTTCTTGATAGGTTTCTCTTTCTATTTTGGTACCTATTTCTGGTCACTAGAATATAAAATTCATGAAAGCAGAAACCTGGTCTATGTTGATAACTACTGTCTCTACATATTTCTAAAACAGTCCCTGGCACAGAGTAAACATTCAACAGAGATTTCTTATATTTGAATGAATGATACAACTGTTTTCATCTTACATTTTCCTGAGTTAGTCTCTCATTATGTTGAAGAAGAAATGTATTTCATCACAACATCGTCCTATTAGAACTCCTCTTTCCCTTTCTTGATAATCCAAAGTTACTGCCAAGCAGGAGCAAAGGCCTGAGTGACAGGCTTATGGCTTTGTGGTTACATCCTGAGGATAATTAACTCTCGTAGGCCAGCTGTGACCCCTGCTGGGAGTCAGCCTGTGCCTAATATGATGACAGAACTGGCCCCAAATGAGGCCACTACACTTGAGGCTCTGTAGTGACTCCTGAGATTTTAATGAACCTACGGCCCTGCCAAATATGAAAACTAAGGCAGAATTTAGGGACCAATTGATTCCCTAGAGAGCCCTAAAAATGATTTGAATTTTAGAGAGCAGATTCTGTGGTCCCTCGTGCCAGTTTGAATGATTCCCAGCAGTGATAATATAGCCTTTGCATTTTTTTTCATATTCCAGTATTTTGCCATGTCTGAGTTCAACAAATAGAAACTTATTATCTCAGTTTTAGGCTTTTCTCACCTTTTAAAATGCAAATACTTCAGGGAAGAGGAACAGCTGGTCAGTCATTTTGATCTGAAAGTAATGAGTTTATTAGAGCCAGTCTGGAGATGGAATTCTGATACAATGCATACTATGTATCCCTCAAACATGGCTCTCTTTTGAAGCTTGACAGTACTGGGACATTTCCCTACAGGAGAATTTCTCATACATGTAGCAAGGTGGTAACTCTAACACGTGTAGATGGAAGGCATAGCATGGGACATGAGTAACTGGATCTCAGAACAAACTTCCATTGCAGACAACAGTTATTTTTTGAGAGGTGCAGGAACCTTAAATCTTCATCTCATTGGGTTTCACATAATAACTGGTCAATGAGTCCAATGAAAACCTGGATTAAAATCTTATCATTTTAAATTTCAAAGTCCTGTCATTTAAATATCAGATTCACTGCTATAAATAAAATAAGAATGGACACTGCAGTTGAGAATGACAAGGTAAGGGATAAAATTAGACTGCTCAGACAGGGATGGTCACCCAAAAAAGGTGATATCTGAACTAAGATCCAAGGCCATTCCTATGAAGATGTAGGAAGCAAAGAAAATAGCAAATAGAAATCTGTGAGGTAGAAATGACTTTAGTCTGTTAGAAGAAAAAAAGAAAGGGTAAGAATATTGAACACAGCTCTTTTTAGAGTTGTACGATCTTTAAACTGTATTTTCCAAAAACAGTAAGTGCAAATGAGTATTTGGAGGGATAACTGACAGATAATAATAACAGATGTGTAAAATCTTGATTATAAGAAGTCCCAATTTGGAGTTTTGTGAATGTCATTGCTAATATGAATATTTTAAAATTTTGTGCCTAAAAACAATTATTTACTTAAAAATATGCATTTACTTAAATAACTCCTGAACAGAAAATCAGAATGATAGCTGAGGTCAGGAGCCCTATCTATGATGTTTGGCCTGGAAATTTAAAACAGAGTGTAGGTCTCTGCTTTAACCAATGAAAATGGGTAAACCTAATTTTGTGACGGAAAAAAAAAATTCAAATACCAATGAAAATAACCTTGATTTAAATAAAATTAACTTCCTTTTCCTTACTTTTCAGTCTCATTTCCTTGATAGGCAACCAGCTAAATGTTCTCCATTATCCTCTTAACCTGGAACGGTATCACAGGTACAAACCACAGATGGCTTTCCATATCACAACAGTGTAGAAACACTTGCCTCTAAGCCCTTTGATGGGGCACCGAAATGTAACTACATGAGACACTTCAGTTTATGGGGAAGGAGATAAGACAACAATGTGAAAACTTCTCTGTAATTAGCTTAACCAATTGATGGATGGTTGCTGAAGGATTTAAGCATCCTTTTCCATTTGCCAAGTATGGAAGGGGTAATAAACATTTGTCTAAATTCCTGACCGTCTGATGGAGCTTTTCCATCTTAATAAAAATATTGAGGTTCAAAAAATGGCAATTTTTAAAACAGACAAAAACATCCTTTTCCAAACGTTATTATTATAAGATTTATGTTAGGACCCGGAAAATAACACGAGAATAAGGCCCACATTACACTCCCACCTCCTTCTCCATCAGAGAGGCTGGGTAAGTGGGAACCAATCTGGCCTGAGCCTCACGGGACCCAGGCAACCTATGAGCGTTAGTACAGGGATGTAATAGCAGGATACACAAGAGACTGTGCAAAGGCACTGCAGGGAGATCCTCCCACTCGGTTGGCATATCTTGGGGTCTATGGTAAGGTACTGGAAGCCTGAGAGTAAAGCCCTGAAACTGAGGATCAGGGATATTGATTCAAAAGTGAGGGGCCACAGAGGAGTAGTGAACCCAATTCCAAGCAACTGTTCCTCTTGTGGAGCTTTTACATGATACACTAGATGAGGCATTATGTACAATATAGGAGACAAATTACTATCTTTTCCTCTGTCACCCTACTTTTTCACCATGCCTCCACTTAAGCCATAATGCATTCTGAGAGGTTGCTGGAGTCAGCAGGACTAGAGGGATTACTTCCAATGAAGACATTCAGCCAACATTAAGTCCTAAAACAGCCGAAGTATTTATTGTTCTCCATCCAGCAGGACTTCCATAAAGTATTTAGGTTCCTGAAGAGACAGTATAATAATATAGGATGTATATGCTTAGGTTTGGGGCACATAAAGCAGGGGCCTGAGCTAAATCTGTGATAAGGTCAGTAGGTATCAAAAAGTAAGAGCAACAACACTTGGTAGGATAAAAGACATGGTACTATCTCCTCTTCCTGGGTTTCTGTGAATGGACACAAGAGTCAGGAGACACTTTCTTGTCTTTTGCTCAACAGAGGAAGCTTTCAGATGGACTTCTGGATCTATTCTCCAAGCTCCCTACCCTCTCTAGATTCCAGAGGTCAGACTGGCTTAAAGCCCCAGCCTTCTAATAAAATGTTTGGTCTTTCTGGTGACCAGCCCCATTCTGAATCATCTCATGACTTCACATAACTCAGGTGTAATCCAAGAGGTTCAGGATAACAAAATATTTATCACTCTAGAAATCCCAAGGATCTAAAGTCTCCCTCCCAGAAACCAGTGACAAAAGTCAATTTCTTTGTTACAAAACAAACTGAAAGAGAGAAAAGGGAGCAAAGGCCTAGATCTGCTGATCCAGGACTCACTTCCAGATCTGGGATTACAAGAGGTCCAAATCATTCTTGGCCCAGCTTACAGTTTTGCCAAGAAGTTAAAGATAAAAACAAAACAAAACAAAACAGACAAACAAGAAACCACAAGTAAATATTAGTAGTTTGGAATATTTTGTTCTGGTATCTTTTTACCCTTAAGGTCCCATGGCCTTGAATCTGCAAACTTAAGCAACCATTCTCATTGCATCAGACTTATTTGAAAAACACCATAGTATTGTGCTGTTTTTGTTGTTGATGTTCCCATTATGTTCCTGCATTTAATAAGTGTTTCTTTATATTTTCACAATCATCCTAAAAAGTTAGCATAACAGAGTAGGTAGATAATTATTTGTGATATTATGTTAATCATCTAAAATCACACAGATGGTGAATAGCAAACTGGAGCCATAGTATTACTCAAAGTTCAGGATTTGTTTTCTGAAAGGCTTCTGTCTGTGTCTCCTTACCTGTTTCAGGCCAAGTTTAGGTAGACTTTTTTTTTTTTAACTTTACTCTCCAATCTTTAAAATGGTAATCAATTAACAACGGCACAGACGCAAACCTCAGCCCTGGACATAAAACGCACGATCCGGATGTAAAACCGGAACCCAAACAGTAAACCCGGTCCGGAGGTAAAGCCAAGAGATCCCAAACGTGAAACCCGGGCCTAGGCAAAACCGAAGCCTCAGGAGTAAAACACAGGGCCGGGATTCAAACGAGGACCCAGACAGAAACAGGCTTGCAGGCACAAAATTCAAGTCAAACCGGGCAAGTCTGGCTGAGCTGCGTGGGGAGCCCCACCAGGCACAGGGCCCCGGAGCTGGAACAGCGCCAAGACTCCGGACCCATGAGGCCCACCACAACCCTCAGTCGCTGCTCTGCCGGCGGACGCCACCCACCGCCGCCTAGTAAGTCTCCCGGAGCTGGGGTGTCCGGGACAGAGCTGGGGTCTCAGGTGCCAAACCGGGTTTGAAGAGCTGGAGTATGGGGGAATGGGAGGCAGGGGCTCATCCCTGAAGCACAGGTCTTAAAACCCGGGGAGCACGAGTGGGTTCCAAATCTTGGTTCTCGTGGCCTCGGGTCCCTCCTGCCCTGGTGGCAGGACTCATCGCCACACCTGGCGTCTGCTCCTACCTGCTCCAGGCACCCTCAGCCAGCTCGCAGGGGCTCCAGACCGCGTTGCTGCAGACGAAGCCGCGGCCTCTTAGCCCCGGCGCCGCCATCTTGAGCGGCAGCTGCGGAAGTAGTCGGAGCCCCTGGGCGGGAGCCCCACGCGGCCTCTCTGCACCGGGGGCCCGTGGCGGAGGGGACAGGGGCAGGGATCCTTCCGGCCAGGGCGCTGTGGGGTGCTGGCCTTCTCACCCTTGGGTGCTTGGATTTTCTTCCTCAACGTGGATTGTGTGCCCAGTCCCTGTGTTGGAGTTAGTAAAAGGGAGGGCACGCCTTAGGAGGAGGAGCGTCCGGGCAGCGGCGGGCCCTGAGGCCGCTGGAAACTAGAGGAGGCCTCGCGGGGCTCCAACGGTGTATGGAAGAAATAATCTCGACAGAGTTCTCTCTGAGAAATGACGCTACTATCATAGTTTTATCAATGAAAACTGTCTTACAGCATGATCCTATTAGGCATCTTTTTCTGAAGGTTCTTAGATTAACCAAACAATATTTTTGATCTGGATTTCTTACAGTAGGGAACCACTGTTTATTGGTAATAGAGCAAAACCCGTGTTATAAGGACCAGCAGAATTTTAGCTGGAGAGCAAGGGTCAGGCTGCCCTTTCATAGCTGTTATCTGCAGCAGGAACACTGTATGTCAACGAATCGGGGACTGGCCCATTTGGGTACTTGCTGTGGGACAGCCTCTGCAGGTAACACAAGTTCTCCCCGTACATCCTCTCCCTCACGACTGCCCTAGGAAGTAGAGGTGAGCCTGCATGAAAAGTCCTGAGGAAACAGAGATTCCAGGGGTTTGAGTCATTTGCTGAGATCATCCAATTAGCGAGAGATCGATAAAGTCTGCATGGGAGTCTTCACCTAAATGCCTCACCTAAAGGTCACTGTGAGAAGCTTCCCTGACGCTAGAAGTCACCCTCTCCTGCTGGGACACGTGGCTTGTGATTCCGTTTTTATGGATCCTGTTCTATTTGGTCTATTTTGAAGTGTTGCCTAATGGACACTTCTCTGTTACTGATGTGTATCATTCCTGTGTACTTGAGATCTTTTAGAAGGTAATACCTGGGGGATTAGAAGATGGAAAGATGGGAATGAAACAGCTGGGAAGAAACAGCTGAGCTGCACTTCCGGCCCCACTGGGAGCTCTTTTGCAAATGAGCTGATAGGTGAAGGTGGAGGGAAAGTCTTCTTTTTCAAGACTCTGCCTCTGGTGGAGGGCAAGTTTGCTCCCCTTTTATCTTGCAGATTTTGGTGTGTTCATATTTATTTAGGGAGGAGCTCTTAAGCAAAGCATTTGTCAGATATCTAATTGGGGAAAATATATTGACATCCTTACTCTAAGTCAAGTGATGTATTTGATATCATTTTCTGTAGGATTATTACAAAGCAGAGTGTGTGAAGTCAATTGACACATTATTCTAGCATTGTTTAGTGTTTACATGAAACATGCCAACTATAAGAATAACTCCCTGTTTGAAAACATACTATTTTTTACTTGGCAGTACACTGTTTTTTGTTCAGATTGCAAAATATATTTATTTTAGTGAATTTGGGAAATACAGAAAGAAAAAATAATAACTGCTTGAAGACCCACAGGTCTTCAATCCGCAAGTGGCTTCTATGACTATTTTGTTGTATTTCTTCCTATGCCTATATATCTATTTTATTTGAATGCAGTTTAGGTCATGATTTTTTTCCCCTGAACATTAGCTCATGGGATAGTCCAATTTTATTTTAGCACTATCCAGAAGCTATTCAGTGTAGTTGTAAAATGCACAGGAGTTAGATTTCAAATATGTTTTTTCTACAAAGTAATTAACATTCTTATTGAGGAATTAGACAGTGAAGTTAAGAAGAAGAAATTAAACATGTCTCATTCCATCACTTAGACATGAACACTGTTGTTTTTATTTGTTCCTTTATGTGTATATACATTCTCTTTCTTTCCATGCATATATGGGTATTTTTGTTCCTTTATGGTATCATTTTATTATAAGACAATGTATCATGGAATAACTTTCTATACCAAATAATTATATTGCTTTTACTTTTTTCTCCTAGAAGCATTTATTTTTAATAACAAAGCAGTGAAAACATCTTTCTTTTCATTTAATAAGAAGTCTAATGGCATAAAAATGATTATTGAAGGAAGAACAGTTTCCTTAGATTTTTGGAGAAAAAATAAGCTAATATAAAATTCCACCATTCTGGAATTCTTTTCCCCACGTACTGTATACATATAAATATTTTTTCTCATAAAAATAGGGCTATAATATGGGGCGCCTGGGTGGCTCAGTGGGTTAAGCCGCTGCCTTCAGCTCAGGTCATGATCCCAGGTCCTGGGTTCAAGCCCCACATTGGGCTTTCTGCTCAGCAGGGAGCCTGCTTCCTCCTCTCTCTCTGCCTGCCTCTCTGCCTACTTGTGATTTCTCTCTGTCAAATAAATAAAAAATAAAATAAAATCTTTAAAAAAAAAATAGGGCTATAATATATACTGTTTTCTTACCAGCCAGATACTAACAATAAACATACTTAAAATTAAAAATAAAGTAAAATGGGATGCAATAATACTCTGAACCTTTCTTATTGCGCTTACAACCTCTGTGGTGGTATGTGAAGCATGTAGAACATTTTGCATGGAACTTGGCACATAATAAACCTTCAATAAACATTGTAATTAGCTATTAACTACTAATAGTTAACGAAAACACATAACAAGTAGTATCTAAAGAAAAATATACTAATATTATTATTGAGGAATTACTGTGCTGATAGGTTCTGGTTCTTTTACCTCTTAAACAGGCAAAGAAATGTGAATATCCTTCTTGTTTGATTTCATAGCTCCTCCATCTTGAAGCACTATGTCCAGAGAAGGAAATCAGAAAATTATGTTTGTTTGTCGGTTTGTTCCCAGACATCAGATTTGCTGAATGAGACAACTCAAAAACACCTCAGATCAGCTGCACATGAAATCTTCATTTTGGAACTTTTTGAGTCTTGCAGTTTTCAGTTTATGCCCCCTCCTCACAGGGACTAATTCCAAATTCCTATGAGCTATACTAAAATCAGACAGTCTTGTATTTTTCTTCCTATCACTAGTGCTTTCTCCCCTTGAGATGTTTTGGGATCTGACTACCCAAGTTGGGTTTTTCTCTCTTGTTTAAGGATCATATAAATTTTTTTCTGTGCTCTACTAGCTATATAAACTTTTTTCTTGAAATCACTTAACCTTGGGGCGCCTGGGTGGCTCAGTGGATTAAGCCGCTGCCTTCGGCTCAGGTCATGATCTCAGGGTCCTGGGATCGAGTCCCGCATCGGGCTCTCTGCTCAGCAGGGTGCCTGCTTCCCTCTCTCTCTCTCTCTCTGCCTGCCTCTCCGTCTACTTGTGATCTCTCTCTGTCAAATAAATAAATAAAATCTTAAAAAAAAAAAAGAAATCACTTAACCTTTTATCTCTGTAAATGTGTTTTTATTGAGCTTTAAAAATATCTTCTAAGAGGTGTTTGACCTGAATCCAGTCCATACAAATTCTTTGAAACAGTTAGCAAATGAATCAGAATACTTATGAATGAGATAGTTCCTTCAGAAAGGCACTAACAACTATTTTAAGTAAAGGATATAAGAAGAAAGCATGGATGAATGCTTTTTAACTACAAAGAAATTCTTAATTTGATATAAAACTCTAAACCCCACAAAACACCAATAAAGTCGAAGATAGGAAGATTGAAAAAAAAGTGTTGTGATGAAAAACACTGTAGGCAAAATCAGATGAGAAAAAACACAACACACAGTACTCAAATAACAAAAAGCTAATTTTCCTATTATATGAAAAACATTCTCAATCAATAAGTGAAAGACCAATAGAAATGTGGACAAACTATATATTCTATGAAAATAAATATAAGTGATTTTTAATGTATCAAATAATCATAAACATAGCTCATAATAGAGAAATGCAACTATAATAGCTTTGAGATCTCATGCTCAGTCTATTAGATTAGCAAAGATGTAACCAAAAGAAAAAAAAAGGAAAAAACAGTCATGACATGTTGCACTGGTGAAGGTGTGGGGGAATTCTCCTTGCTTGTGAGCATGAATTGCTACAAACTGTATAAAGAGAAATTTGGCAATAAGCTGTCAAAATTACAAATATATTTACTCTTTGAGGAAGCAATTCCATTGCTGGGGCTATATGCTGTGGGCACTTGTTATTAATTGCAGTTTGCCTCTAATAGCAAAAATTTGTAACAATTTTAATGTGCATCAAAGAGAAAACAATAATCATGTAGACCTATAAAAGGAAATAGTATGTAGCACTAAAAAAGGTAAAAAATAAAAAGTATCTGTACTGATGGAAATGATCTCTAAACTACCTTCTTAATTGAAGAAAGGGAGGTACAGAAGTATTTGAAAAATATTATAGTCAGCTATCTCTATATAATAAGATAGTAACTAGAAGATATTTATTTATATATTTTTTTATATAACTACCTTAAATTTGCATGACCTATCACTGAAAGGATGCCTAGGAACCTGAGAGCATAGGTTTTTGTGGTGAATGGAACTAGTGTTTGACACTTGAGTTCACAGTACTTCTAGTTATATCTTTGATTTTTGACCCATTTTAATCTCTTGCCTACATAAAATGTTTTTAATTAAATTTAAAAATAAATAATAATGATTTCTATAGTTTTTTTAATTTAGTTAAAAATAATAATTTACTGTATTATTTTATGACTATTCTGATAAATGAATAAAATACTGGATACAGAGAGAAGTAGGGCGAGCAGAAGAGAACATAAATCAGCCTTAGAAGACAGTCTTTAAAGAGTTAGTAGAAACAAATATTTATCAAAAGGTTATCTAAATTAAAATGAGAATTCCGTTTACCTACCTTCTGCGGAACATAGCTTCCCTGCATACTGAAGAGTCCAGGTTGTCTACACAAAGCATCTGAGGAGACAAGTCCAGGTCTGGTTAGGAACTGGTGCCTGGATATCTCTGCCAGGTGACCTTGAACAATTTACTGAATTTTCCTAATTTTTCACTTTGAATTTCTAAGGGAAACCTTTCATATGGGGAATTTTAATAGGGAAAAAAAATCACACACCATCTTAAGAAAGAAAACCTCTTCCTCATTTACCTGTTTCTTAAGGGGGATACAGGGGTCATCCATTGGGATAATAGGCTAGAACGCTTTGTAACATTTCATTTGTTCACTCACTAATCTATTTGTCCATTCCTGGAATCTCTCTTCTTCCCTGGGCTCCTTAGGGCTGGGAAAATAATGCATGTAAGTCCTGGCACAGACACGCAGAGACCTAGAGCTTCTTTCCTTATTCTTCTTATGAGTGGCACAGCAACACCAATGACATTGTCCCTGTCCCATGACGTTTTTCATCTCTCAGGTACTGCATGTTGTAGAATCAGTTTCAGCCTCACTTATCATATATAACTAATCAGTTAACTGTTTTCCATTTTTCTTTTTTTTAATTGAGGACTCATTTGGAACATCTGACAAGTATAGTCGTATATATTTAAAAATATTTGCCATTCTTATCGTCATTATTAATGAAGTGAGAGGGCAAAGAACATACAACCCAGAGCAATATTTTAGGAGCTCTTTGGAGCAGAAAGCTATATTCAAATGGAAGAGTGGATGATAGTGCAGAAGGATAGGCTAGTAGAATTACAAGGGAGAGCTGCTCACTTTATCCTGAAAAGTTGGGAACATTGGCAAATTGTATAGCTAGTGAATTGAGTATGGGACCAGCACAAAGTCATGAAAATCCAGTTCTCTCTGCTTCTGGGGATGGTACTGAGGTTCCAACAAAACAAAGGACGAAAAATGTTTTGCAAATTTGATGCAGAGTATGTCATAGCATTTTAGGGGTGTCTGGAATGATGGTGCTGCCAGTTAGGTTCCTTGGGAAACCCACTCTGAGATGGAGATGGAAAAATTACAGTTCACTGGAGAGTGCACTCAGGAGCACCATTTGCAGGAGGGATGACTGAAGGACACGGGGTGGGGCAGAAGAAGAAGCTGGGCTGCGGTGCAATAGCAACAGAGGACTAAGCAGAGTCTATACGGTCTGGCATTGGCTCCTGAGGAATTATCTGAAATTAGGGCAAAGGTGCCCAGTTTTTATCCACTTTAGTGTTTTACTCTTAACTCCAGATAGTAAGGGAGAACGGTCCTCTAGGAAGGCAGTATGATCTTGGACAAAGCTGCTCTCTTTAGCCAAAAGCTAATTATGGCAAAGTACAGACTGGGCTGAGAGCTGTCCACGCTAATACTCCCAGCGCTTCGGACCTGGGGAAATGAATGCTTAATCCTGACCGTGGGCACCTGGGCAACTACCACAGCATCTAGTACAGATGGGGGCTGACCAGGTTAAGGATGGGATTATGCTCACCAGCTGCTGCGTCCAACAAAAATTCAGTTCAGGTGAGACACCTTTCTCTAAGAACAGTGTGGGTAGACCCATTGCATCTCTTCTCCGAAGAAGAACACCATGTGACCGCCATTGAGTCATTCTTACAGTCGTTTCCAAGATTTCTCCAGAATCTGATAGAGGAGGTTTGTGTTTGGCACTGGCATTAACCTATATTCCTGGCACAGGTCTTCCTCCCCTCAAACACGCACCTGAGAACTCAAATGGCTCACAGTTGGAACTGCCTGCAATCTTACTAGTGATGACAAAATGGAAAGGTTCAAGCCAAGAAAATTTTAAAAAGACATACGGCATGACAGATGATGCCTCACACCAAGAATGCCAAGGGCAAGTTAATCCACCCTTACCTGAGGGCATTCAGATATGAAGAAAAGTGTGTACAAATCACAGCTGAGCCCTTCCCAGTCAGCAGGACCAGAAGCAGGGCTGCCCGGATGTGTAGGTGGAGAAAGTAACTGCTCATACAGTGATTTTGAGGGCCCAGCAAAGCCGTAAGTTTCCAAAGTACTTACTCCAGATGTAGTTGATTTCCTAAAATTCTATCATGCCTTACTTATGGCTTGATTTTTGTTAAGAATATAAGTGTGTTCATAATCATCAGACCTAAAAAGGTAGGGACAGGAGTCATGAGAAGTGGTTCCATCCTAATCATACTTGTGACATTCAGTAAGACTATTGTCTTTGGGACTTAGATTCTGTGATTTGGTGCTGATGGCTTTGCTTTTTCTTGGTGCATGTGTGCCTCTTAGTTATTGCTCCTTCCAGACCATCTTCGTCATTATCACCCCCTACTTTGAAAATTCTGTTTTGGTTCCATTGCTGCTGATGGATATCTGACAGCTGTCTTAAATGTGACAAATAAATGTCTTCTATCTTAAATGCGATGAAATTTTTGGATCATGGAAATGGTATACTCAGTTCAGGAAAAGTTCTCTGCCTTTTCTAGGAACCCTTCCATTAGATTTAGTGTGTGTGTGTGTGTGTGTGTGTGTGTTTTGGGGGAAAGAGGGTAGAATATGTAGATCTCCCTCTGATCCCATTCTCTGCAGTCTCTCTGCATATTCCCTTGTAACTCCACCAAGGCAGCTGATCCAGAAACCCTCATGCAGACAGGAGGGCTGGCAGTCTGGGTATTCTGCAGTTTCCGAGTGGGTTGCAGACTGGGCTACATTACAGTCCTTTCAGTTCCCTTTTTTCTTTGCAACTCAGTGTCCCAGCCTACTTACTGGTATGTTTTAATTTGAATAGTTGGTTAAATGAATGGATGAATGGGCAAACAGAATGAAAGAAAGTGAAAGACAATTAGCCAGCTTCCCTGCAGAAAGGAACAGTCCTGGGACTCTAAGGAAATTATTACTGAACGGGATTAAGGAAATCAGCAAAGGGTGTTGAAGCCACTAGCGACTTCTAAGAGCAAGAAGCCACTGCCATTCTGCAGGTTGAAGGGGGAGGAGGAGAGCTGCTGGGGAGGGTCTGTGGAGAGAGGTAGAGACAGGTCAGACCCTGTCCACAAAGCAGGGGGGGAGCAAAGGAAGAAGCACCCTGGAGACCTCCTTTTTAACTTGTATTTCTTGCTGGTGCCTCCTACTGACCAAACCCAACTAGAAGCCAGAGGGATAAGGGCAATACCCAGGATTTAATCTTTAGAGCCCATCTCCCAGAGTCCTAGAGGATAGATAAGGGGATTGTAAATGGGGGATATAAATGGAGAATGGTAGCACAAAGGATACAAGATGATTTTCCATAGAGGGGAAAATGGAAGCAGGTATAATGTCCTAGAAGGAGAAGGAGGATTCACCAAGAGAAGGAGGAAGAAGTATGTGAAGATGCTGGAGACAATGACAATTAATTTCACTTATGTGGGATTTGGAAATGAATAGTGCCTGACACCTTTAAAGAATCTTGGTTCTTTTCTACCAAAGATTCTCTCAAGTAGTATTCCTTTTTTGAGAGAGAGAGGGAAAGAGCCAGAACGAGCTGGGGGAGGGGCAGGGGAGAAGGAGTAAGAGAATCTTAAGCAGGCTCACCATGGAGCCCACCCTGGGGCTCGATTTCATGATCCCGAGATCATGACCTGAGCAGAAATTAGGAGTCAGACATTCAACCAACTGAGCCACCCAGGCACCCCTCAAGTAGTACTCTTTAGGGTGAGTTGTGTTCTCTGAATAGACAAGCTTAGATAGTGTACATTTTAGAATAAATAATTTAAAGAATTATAATAATCATTTCCTAGCTACTTTATGGTATCAGGTACTGTGCCCAAAGTTTTATATAATGATCTAACTTCATGCTCACAAAATCTATGAGAGATACTGTATATTATAATCTTTATTTTACAGTTAAAGAAACTGAGCATAATAGCAACTTGCCCAAAGTTGTATTGCTAGGAAATGAGAGAGAGAGAGAGGTCGGTGTGACTTCAAAGCCTGTTCTCCTCAGCACCAGTTAACTGTTTTGCCAAGCTGGTTTGTGAGTAGATCATGAACATGGACTTTTCTTAAACTTGCATTTTAGCTAGAGGATTTGGCTAGGTTTCTTCTTGCTGGCTATTATTGGCTGTTAACAAGTGGTGTTTTAAAGCTCTGTTAGAGGGCCAAGAAGGGAACTTAAGTGATTCACATAACTGTTGAGAAGACCAATATGATCAATCAATTCAAAAAACCAAGTTTGTTATTTATTGCTCTAAGATGGTATAGAGGCAGTGGTACACCAGATACTTTTAGGATCTTATGCTGTGTTTGAAGTTAATTAGAACCTAAACCGATACTACAGCTTCAGAACAAGGCCCTATAATAGGTGCCCAGACTGCAGGAAGGGGAAGAAGCTGTGAAGGGAACCGAGGTGAGTATATTTCACTGTTTGCTTGTTATCATCCAGAAGTGGTCTGTTCCACCATTCAGCTTTCTCTTGCTGCCCACAGGTAACCCTCCTTTGTGTTTCCTTTGTATTGCTCTATGCCTTTATGATGGGTATTAAAAGACAAACTAAGGCATATTAAGATTTTAGGAGTTTAAGCAAAAATCGATTTGAATCAGGCAGCATCCAACCTAGCAGATAGAAGGGAGCTCCAAGGAGCTTTACAAAATGAAAGATTTTTATAGCCAGGAGGGAGGAGGGACAAGGAAATTACACTAGGCAAGGAAACATGTGTTCGTTATTGCAAAGTTACTTTCCTCTAGGGGGATGGCAGGGGTCTATCAGGCAGATTACCTAACTAGTACTGATCCTTTGATTCCAGAAAGATGGTTGAAAATTCCATTTCTGAAAGAGGTGGAACTATAATTAAGTTAAGTTTGGGTTTGTGACCCTGGGCTTAGATAAACAACTCCATTTTGGGCCTTTTGTCTTGTTCTCAACAACAAGACATATCACACTGTGTTCTAAATATTTACCTCGCTTTCTCTGTAATTAGAACATAAGCTTCTTGAAAGCACAGCCTGTGTCTTTTACTATCTTTGAATTTTTAACCCTGGCACCCTATTTTATCTTCAGAAGGCAATCTTTAATTGGATGGTGATGACTGATTATAAAACTTTAAAAAATCGAAATCCCTATTCGGATTTAAGTTATTGACCTTGTGTCATTTAAAAGCATAGTTGAATTCCTTCAACTTTCTTTGTGGACTGAATTTTTGTATGTCACATTATCATTTAAATGCAGAGAAGAAACTAGCTATTTTTTAGGAACATTTTGGTGAATACTCTTGTAAAGGAAAGAATCACCTTGGAGTTTAAGAGAGTTTTGATTTCTGTACATCAGGTTTGCTTCAAGCAGTGAGGATCTGTATGTGGCAGGATGGAGAAAAGCTGGGAAGCATAGTTTTGGGGACTGGAATAGAATTTAATATGTATTTTAAAATACAGATTGCATCTTCACATGGTGAAGTCCATGTTGCGATGATGGAAAGCAAATCTGTATTTTTGTAGCCAGGTTTCCACTACAATAATCTTAAAAGCCCTATAAAATGGAGATGCCAATAACCATGTGGAAATAACAGGAAGAAAGAAAAATCACACGTAACTTCTCATTTTCTTGATAATGACTTCCTTATTTTTCTGAGTTTATTCCACTTCAGCTTGGCTTGAATAATATTAAATATGAATGTTTTAGGGGTGAGGGCTTTGTTTTATTTTCTTATTCCCTCCACTATCTCACCAGACAATAGACGTGAAGTGGTGGAAGGCAGAGGGCTGGTTAGCTGGTTAGTAGAGGAATGGAGTCAGAATTGGAGGGTTAGGTGGTTAGAAAGGAGACCAGTCATAACAACATTCAAGTCCAATGAAACAGACATGCAACGCTGATAGAAGAAAATATCTGCATCAATTGTTTGTTTGTTTGTTTTTGAGTGAAGAGTTTGATACATAAGATAATTAGTCTCTGGTTTATTCACTGAACAAATAATCAATTACTGAATAATCACTTATTTTGGGTACTGGGAATAGAGAAGTGAACAATACTCAGGCATGGTCTTGTGATATCTATGGTCAGCCTACAAAGGAAGATTCCTCCTTTCTGGTAGGTGTTGAATGTCATTCTACAGCACTGTCTAATTAATTTATTCAGCAACTGTATCTATGTGTCCTCATACACGACTTATGAAGGGTGAGGTGGGGTAAGAGATGAGCTGCCACTGGGGTTAGCCCTGAAAGGGAAGGCACATGCACCTGGCCAGGTACCATAGCAGGATTTCCCTAAATCTAAGACATGGCATGGGGACTTCTTGGCAAACACACATACTTCCTGACTAATGTTGTTTGTAGTGTGGTCTGTCTATCTGCTCACATTTGATGGGTGGGGAAACAGAATCACCATCTTCTTATATTATCAAGTCATTGTATTAATATTATGTAGTTCTCTTTGCACACTTATGATTAGTGTATAGTGTTAAATTCTGACTATAAAAATATCTGGCTCATGCACCTTTATCACAGTTCCAGATCTTTTATAAAGACATGAGAAAAACCACACCATTCCTCTTCCCTATTTTCTCTTGTGGTTAGACCTGCAGTCTCAGTCAAAAGAAAAAATTCTGAAAGGGTATACACCTCGAAGCCTTGAGAATCTGATGTGCTCACAGTGACAAGCTTTAGTTTGCTCTCCTACTTTGAGTACTTAGCTAAACCCACTGCCCTCTTTCCAATGCCTGCCACGGGAACGTCCTGCTGAGTATTTTCTACTCAGAGTGTCCACAGCCCTCCTCAAGCTCACTGAAAAGCACCTCCCACACTGGAGCTGATCTGGCTTTTTCCTGCCCCTCAGGCCCTGTTCCCAAATTTCTCCAAAGTACAGTTACTCTGAACACAGACTGTAGCTGCTGCCACACCAGCAAGCATTTTCTTCCCAGCTATCAGAGGCTCCAGTCCTGTTTTCTCTCCAGCTGGTGACAAATGTTACTGTGATAAGACCCTTCTGTTCACTACATTTGACTTTACCTTGACTCTTAAAATATCCATCAACAATTACATTTTTTTTTTTTTAAATGAGAGTGACTTGATGCCTCATTGTTCTTAAAGGTGGTAACATTGATGCCTGAGCCAATGGGAACAGAGTAATGGTGCGGAGGAGAGCGTGCAGTTAGAGCTCATTAAAATTATTATGCATCTGAAGCGTTTTTTCCTGAGGATGATTGGATAGCTCCAGTTGACAAGGAATTAGTGCAGGGTTCATTTTCTTGCTGTCTTTGTTCTGGCTGTTCCTAGTCTCCTGATATTTCTCCAATAGGATATAATTCCAAAGCTCTTATGTTTGATCATATTTGTTCCCATATATACCCAGTTCTTAAATTCCCCCAGAGAGGTTGATCTGAGTTCAAAGTGAAATATGGATGACTTAACCATAGTCCCTATTGCTCTCAAATTAATGCTGCTGGCTGCCGAACACCACGGGGCTTTTCTGGTGGTACCACATAATCGGATTGTATTCTATAGGAAACTGTAGGAATCATTGCCTGCAATAGCAATATATTTATATAATGAGAAAACTGAGGCCTCCACATGTTAAAGTATTAGACCAAGGTTATACAGCTACTTCGTGGTATCCCTGGGAAGGTAAGCACTTGAACCCTAATACTGGGGCTTCTCCTATCTCATAGTTCTTTCTCTTCCTTTTGTTTCATATCACTTTAAATTCAAACTGTCATATTCACTCATGACAACAGCAGAGGGAGGGCAAAACATATACTTAGGATTCAACTGAGAAATATTAACTTATGCCTCATGTGACTCACATATGTTGAGTATTTTATTATATGCCTAGCGTGGTGGAATTCAGACCACAGTCTGTCCAGTCACACTGCTTGGTATTGCAGCCTCACTCCACCAATTACTAACTGTGTAGCCTCGGGCAAGGTGCTCACCTTCCCTGTTTGCTCATCTGTAAAATGGGGATAATAATAATACTTCTTGGGGTGCGTGGGTGACTCAGTGGGTTAAAGTCTCTGATTTCGGGTCCTGGGATTGAGCCCCATAGCTTGCTCTCTGCTCAGTGGGGAGCCTGCTCCTCCCTCCTCCTCTGCCGCCTCTCTGCCTACTTGTAATAGCTCTGTCAAAGAAATAAAATATATTTTTTAAAGATTTTATTTATTTATTTGACAGACAGAGATCACAAGTAGGCAGAGAGGCAGGCAGAGAGAGAGGAAGGGAAGCAGGCTCCTTGTTTCACAGATAGCCCGATGCAGGACTCGATCCCAGGACCCTGGGATCATGAACTGAGCCAAAGACAGAGGCTTTAACCCACTGAGCCACCCAGGTGCCCTTAAATAAATAAAATCTTAAAAAAATAATAATACTCATGAGTTGTTGCCAGGACTAAGTGAGTTAATCCACAGAAGAGTGAGAACAATGTTTGGCATATGATAAGAGCTGAATAAGAAATGATTATTATTACTATCTGATAAATACTTTCACATTGAGAAAACTCTAAGTGGAAAAAGTCAGCAGGAACTGAAAATACCACAATTGCATTCAATCTCTATCTTCATTCTGGCAATTATCTGCCTTGTACTCTTCAACTGTTATTTCTCTTTACCTAAATTTGAACCGTGGAATGCACGTTTATCTTGTTTTTTTAAACCTGTTTATATACTTCAGGACCAGGACTGCTCTCTCATCAAGTGCATGCTCAGAAGATGTGTGGTGAATCAGAGACTATGGCTGGGGAGATGCTAGATCTGTGTGATTTAAGGGCCATAGAACAAAGTTTGAATATGAAATAGTGTATTCATCTCATTGGGGCATTACCTTTCTATTACAATGTTACTGATCATTCATTCAACAAGTAATTATTTAGTATCTAGCATGTGCTAGGCATTCTTTCACAATGAACAATGCAGATCAAAATCTCTGTCCTTATAGTCTAGTAAGGGAAGATAAAACAATAAAATAAGTAAATTAAAGGTGTGCCAAAAAGTGAAAAGTGCTCTGAGAGAAAATAAAGAAGAGATGTGGAGGGTCTTAGAGGAGTTGGGCTTAGCCAGGATGGGAAAGGAGGGCCTCCCTGCAGAGGTGGTAGTGAGCAGTCTTTCAAGAAGCCTAGGGAAAAGGCAGTGTGGGGCAAGAGAAGAGAAAGCAAGCAGGCCTGGAGGGAAGAGCTTGGTATGTTCAGAGGTTAGCAATAATCTGAGTGGCTAAAACTCAGCAAGTAGGGGTAAGAGTGGATTGTGCTCTGAGGTACCAAAGGGTACAAGGGGCCCAGGTCATGTGGGACTCATAGGACATTGTCAGGCAAGTGGGTTGTTTTGAACAGGTGAGGAATGTGATCTGACTTACATATGACAGAGTCACTCTGGTGGCTATTTTGAAACTATACTATGTTAAGGACTTTGTGAGCAACATCTCGTTTACTTACATAACAGCCCTAAAAGGATTAGTTTTTCTGAGATGAAAACCAAGGTTTACAGAGACTTAGAGTGGCACATCAATGATTCAAAATCAGAAATGCCTACTTCCAAATTCTCTGTTCTTTATCATTAATTTTTACTTCTGTCCTATATTCTGTTAAACCTTAGTCACATTATGGCTGTAGAGGACCTTTTACTCTTTATTTTTCAGCAATCTCCTTTTCCTTGTTTCCCTTAGTGTTTGTGAATTACAGAAGATCTGTGTGTTTCCCGCATGCACATACAAACCTGAGGAAACCCTGTGTAGAACCAGATGTCAGGTCTCCAGGCATATGCGTTAGCCTGACAAACTGACATGAATCATGTGAGCTGATACGAGCTATCCTGAGATTATCTCAAATATGGATAAACATTGAGAGGACAGGCTGAGGCAAAGGGAGGGCGTAGGGACATATCAAATTCATCTTCTCTAGCAAGGACATCTCTGATGAGAGTCTCATTTTAAAAATAGGCTGTTCTCCAAAATCAGTTACTTGCTAGTAACTTAGAGGAGACTAGCCCCTAGACAAGGTGTTAGGTGTATGCACAGGAACAACCTTCTTAATAACACCTCTGTGTTGTAGTGGCCTTCACTATAGCTCCTTGAGTCATCCCTTCTCCTTCACCCCAACAATCTCTTGTCAAGTCAATTGTTGTGCTTTTCAGTTTTTTCTTTCTTTCTTTCTTTTTTTTTTTTTTAAGATGCTTTATTTATTCGTTAGAGAGAGAAAGCAAGAGCATGAACAGGGTGGAGGGCTAGATGGAGAACGAAGCAGACTCCCCACTGAGCAGGGTGCCTGATACCATGCTCAAACCCCGGATGCTTAGATCATGACCTGAGCCAAAGGTGGACACTTAGTGGACTGAGCTACCCCGGCGCCCCTCAGTATTTTTTTCTAGAAATATATTTGCTATTTTATTTTTATTCTATCTCTAATCTTCTATAGGTGTTATTATTCTTACCTAAACTCATTTAAAAATCACCCATTTTTTGTTTTATCCCAGCCTCTTCTCCCTTTAATTCCTCCCCTTAATATGTTCCTTACTACAATAGATGATTATCTGTTGCCAACAGGATTAAGAATGAATCCAGTGTTAACATTCTAATCTATGTCTTCTGGGTTATTATCTACTTCTTACTATATTCTTGTCAAACTTAATTGTTCATTTCATCCCCAATGAAAATGACACTTTTCCACTTTTATGATTTTGCGTGTGCTTTTTTTTCTTTAAAAATCTTCCTACCTCTATCCACTATCTAAATCTTTTTGCAAAACAATACCTCACAACCCCTCTTTCACTGTTTTAGTTAGAGAAAGCTTATACTGCAGACAAAAAAAAAAATCAGTTGCTAATTTTAACACAACTTATTCCTCATTTGTGGGAAATCTGTTGTGGGTCTGGGCTACTCCTCAGGACATCATCCTTGTAATGGCTCAGTACCTAGGGAAGAACTTGTTGAAATGGCACCTCCATGTCAACAAGGGCTTCCACCATTGCCTTGACAGAGAAGACCTCACGTGGGCAATGACATACTCTGGCCTGAAAGTGACACACATCACTTCAATCCATAACCCACTGACTAGATCCAGCCACGTGGCTCCACTCAAACAGTTTGGAGTCATCTCAGAAATGAGTCCTCTCATATGTTTAGAAGAAAAGACCAAATATGCATAAACACTAAGCTTCTGTTCAATCCACAGAGGCTTTCTATATCTCTTTAAATGATAATAATAATAATAGAGTTGCTTGTGAATACATCCTCTACTCACAGGAAGGCAGTACCTTTTAGTTGCATTTAGATGAATCTCAAGGAGGCATATCCAAGATTATTAGGAAGGCCCCACTTTTTTCCTCTCACCCAACCAGATATGCAGTCACATCTGTAGAGATGGCAGTTTCCATTTCTAAATTCCATTCTTAAGCATGTTGCCTGGATATGTTCATGGCTTTAGAAACGATTTACGAAATAGAATTAAAGCTTGATTTTACAGGGATTCTTGGAGACATTTTGTTAATTGGAGAGCTTTCATATAGTCTTTCCTATGAAAATAAGATTATACTTTTTCCTGTTTTGCTTCAATTATGAATTATGAAAGAGCTTAGCTGTTTATGATATGGTGGAGAAATAGCCTTTCCTAAGATAGAATCCCAAATATTCTCAGAAATAACATAGAAAATGGGAAAGGTACCATAAATAACAACTTGGGAGACAACATTTCTAACTTCAGAGCCCTTTCCTATATGAAATGAACTGAGAAGCAAATTTCCTCTGACTGTTCTAGAAGTTATGCATTTGGTCCAGGTACTCCAGACAGAATTTCTGATGGAAGCTTCCTTGTCCTTGTACCATCTTGAACAGAGATCTGGATAATGGTTTCCAGAGCACAGTGTTTGGGATTTGTATTGGATTTGGGCCGTTAGACCAAAGTTATAACCACTTGTCCTAAACCTCTCTCCAATTAACTAAACTATGAATCTTAAAGTCAATTTTGCATTTTGAGAGAAATTTTCAAGCAAAATGTCAACAGGGTATAAATAGCAAGTATTTATTCAATAAGGATTCTCCAAGATGCTCTAGAAGGAGTAAATACAGAGTTTGAGATGTAGTCTTAGACTCTTCATTTAATACTAATATGTGTGTCTTCAGTTCTTACTTTCATTTTATTGCATCTCAAAGGAAACAGTGGGCATGGTCTCTGGAATGCAAATAAGATTCCTTTTGTTTACACCATTGGACTTTAAACATTTTGAGATTATGGCTTCTTTATTTTTTTTAACAGATTTATTTATTTATTTGAGAGGGAAGGAGAGCATAAGAGCATGAAAGCGGGAGGCGCAGAGGAAAGAATCCTCAATCAGACTCCCCACTGAGCCCGGAACCCTGTGGGGCTTGATCCTATGACCCATGAGATCATGACTTGAACCAAAACCAAGATTCTGACACTCAACTGACTGAGCCAAACAGGCGCACCAAGATCATGGCTTCTTTAAGAACTGTTAAGATCTTTTTGGATCTTATGGTTCTTCTGAGAAGATGTTATGAATCTCCCAGAAATGTGCAGACAATTTGAATACATTTTTGAGAGATTTATAGCCATAGGAAGCACCAACCGAGGTACATGGAACTAAGAGTAAAGACATTAACATCCACCAACAGCCAGTTCCAATAATCAGTCTCATGATGATATATACAGAAATAAATATATCCTGCAGATACTACGGTGGGCAAAATGAGGTACTGCTCTTTCCCACACTCCCCCAAAGACCCCAGAGGAATAGACAGTGTCATTCCCAAAAGTGCTCGAATGTGCTTGTGCAGCTTCTCAGAATTAACGCCTACAAGCTATGGACTCAAAGCCATTTCAGTTCATTGATTCAAACTTAACTGCATCAGAAAATCCTCTAATGGGATTAAATTCCCTTGCTCTAGTTATGACTACTGATCTCCTATATCTTTTTTTCTCAAACTTGTTTTTCTGCCAATCAGTTTTTGTCTTCTGATAACTTGAAATTTTAGTTCTCAGATCCTCCTAAAGCATTGTTTTGTTTTGTCTCAGTTTGTAAGACTGGGATTTTGCTTCAGTTCTTCTCCAGATGTACAGTCCAGTGGTGAGATTCAGCTAAGTGGTCCTCCAGCAAGGATGTGCCGGCCAAGATATAATGATACCAACCTGTTTATTGTGTCCTAGACACATGTTGCTGCCTTTTACTTCACTGTAACTCTGAAATACCTCTCTCAGCACCCTTGTTTTCAGAATCAAACTCTTTTGCCTCTTAATAACATTCTGCAGTAGCTAGAGTATTTAATCCCAAGAATTTTTCCTGAGATTAACTCACCAAAACTAGTTTGGCTCTACTGTATTCTTTTATAATCTCTGTACCCCTAGATCATAACACTTGATGTGTCATATTAAATGACCTCTGTCATTCTTCTTTGAATGATGACGACCTCCTATGTGCATGAATCATGACTTATTCCTCCTTCTGTCATCTGCACGTATTATGATACTGTGCACTTCTAGGTGCATTTGGGTGTTTAGAACAGAACAGTGCAACAGGCCTCTGGACACCTCTAGACATTGGTTTCCTGTACTCCCAGATTTGGCTCTCTATCCACCAGGATATGCTCCTTGATGGTGATATCCCCATTGGTGACAGAGATATTATGATCCCTTATACACTCTTTTGTGGTCGGCACTTCCTTCAGAGAACATCTTTATAACTTGCAAAGTTACCTCAGTCATGAATAATTGAAAGTGGCTGCCTTGAGTATATGATGGAAAAGTCTCAGAAGAAAGAAGAGTTGAGATTTGTCAGTAATATCACCTGGGGGCTCTAAAGTGTAAACCAACAAGCCACATGCCAATATTAATCTTCCCACAAAGTGAGAGAGTTTTATGATAATCCCAACACTGTTTTCGGTTCATTGTGTTTTGCTGCGGCGAATAGCCCAAACTATCCTATGTGAAAATTGTCTTCAGTGAGGACATCGGTGAAACACTGTTATTGCTCGCAGAACCAAAGGAAGGATGTGGTGAAGCCACAGGTGAGTGGGGACCTGCAGATTTCCACTGTTTGTTATCTTCTCACAAGTACTGAGCTTATCTCCATAAACCTTAACCATCACCAGGAAGGATTGGGGCCAGACAGAGCTATCCCTGCACTGCACAATTCTAGGAGGTACCATTCACAAAGATGGTAGTTAGAAAATAACAAAGTATGGGGCACCTGGGTGGCTCAGTGGGTTAAGCCTCTGCTTCGGCTCAGGTCATGATCACAGGGTCCTGGGATCGAGCCCTACATCGGGCTCTCTGCTAGGCAGGGACCTGCTTCCCTTCCTCTCTCTCTGCCTGTCTCTCTGACTACTTGTGATCTCTCTCTGTCAAATAAATAAATAAAAAATCTAAAAAAAAAAAAAGAAAGAAAGAAAGAAAGAAAATAACAAGGTGTTCCCAAGTAGCTGTTCTAATTAGTTACCCACTAGAGCCAAGTGAAGGTGGGGGAATTTGGTATAATAAGGACATTTTAAATTTCACTGGAAGCTTGAGTAGTTTGCCCAATATATTTACAAAGCCAGGTCATGCAATGGTCACCTAAAATCAATGCCTAAAACTCTAGCAATTCCATATCACAAAAATAAAAAAGGAGAATCGTAGTCCTTGAGAGGGAAGAGGAGAAGAGAGGAGAGGAAAGGAAAAAGGAAAAGGGAAAGGGAAAAGGGAAAGGAAGGGAAGGGAAGGGAAAGGACGAGAAAGGGAAAGGAAAGGAGGGGAGGGAGAAAGGGAAGGAGTGAGGGAGAAAGAAAGACTGGAGAAAAGAAGGAAAGAAAGTTTTTCCAGGTAATGACACTGGACAACATAATTGTTAATTTCCTCTCAAGAAAGTTGACTTAGTAAGTCTAGAGAACTCTTTTCCAGCATCTGAGTCCCGTGTGCCAATAAGCATCTCTCACCATGAAAGGAATTCTTTCCCTCACTCCTGCAGATATCACAAACTGATTTTATATATAGCAAGGAACACAAACGAGGAGAGAATGTCTCCCATGTCTTAAGACCTGGACTGTCATCAATGCTCCAGGAGCCACAGTGGATGTTTCTGATAAAGCTGCACGGAAACTTCCTGGCAGGTCTGGGGTATTGAAGAACACAGTGATGTATGGACAAGGGGAGAGCAGCTCCTGTTAGAAGATTGGCCTTCCTCAAACCATCAAGTGTTAGAATATGGCATTTACCTCTCAGCCTTGGCAAGAGTAGAATTTCTCAATCAGAACATGGCAGTCATACAAGGGTTAGTGGGTGATGATTTTGAGTGGTGTGGCCATTAATAATCTAAACAGTGGCTCATAAGGCCTGGGTGTCTGGGTCAGCCTGGATTTGCAGGTATAGCAGATGCTGATGAGCTGGGATGGCACAGGGACCTTTGGTCCTTAACGTAGGTTCGGGCTCTGACACTGAGGAAGAGAGAAGAGGTGATCAATCTAGTAGGTCTGCTTGTACGGATTGCCTGTCTTCAGCTGTTTCCTAGGACTCCTCTTCAGTAGATGCTTTGTAAGTGCCTATTCTAGGATAGATTGAGGCAAGGCTTTGGGATACAGAGTGAGACAAGATAGTTAAGGTCCCTACCTTTATGACTTTATCAGCTTTATATTGGTTTGTTTGTTGCTTACAATTAGCAGACTATAAGCAACTACCCTTTTTGAAATGTTTTGTTTTCTAAAACTTAATTTTATTCCTTATAATTTTCTGCATAGCATTTTTCACACTTTGAAATAAGTAGGCAAGTGACTATGTATGAAGTGCCTGGTATAGCCTGTACTTCCTGAGGGCAAGCCCTGAATCTGTTTTGTATCCCCAAGGCCAGTACATACAAGTTCACTTCTTTAGGTAAATGAGGAAGTATTTCATTTGAGTCTCTAATTAAAGCTCAGCCCTCCCCCATACAGAATGTAATGCAGTTGGGTCTAAAAGCACAAAGTCTGGGAGAAGAGTGCCCAGATTTGAATTCTGAATGACTCACAGCAGCTAACTCTTTGGTCCCTCAGCTTTCTCATTTGTAAAAAAGAATAAAAGTAGTGCCTACTTCATTAGCCATTTCCAACAAGCAGTTAGTTCATACATGGAAAGAACTTGAAAGAGTGGATGGCACCTAGTCAGGCCCATATAAGTGATTGCTACTAATATTGTATTATTATTATTTGCATGACATCCCTTTTCTTACAGAAGCTGAAACACAGGACTTAAGATGCATGTTACCTATACATTTAATTTTTTTTTTCAGAGAAGTCTGTTTCAAATAACCTGTTCTTTTCTCTCCTTAAATGGATAAAGTTTTATGTGTGCCAGTATTTGGTTGAGAAAATGTGGCAATGGTAACCATGTGATGTAGCAACAGTGCCTTCCTCTTCTAGACTGTATGGCCTTTTCTGTACAAATATTGACCAACTTCTGACTATATGAGTATCTTCAAACCATATTTTTTTGGAAACAAAAAATTTTGGAACAAAATTTGGAACAAAAAATGTTTGGAAACAAAAAAACAAAAAAAAGGGGAGTTATAACAAAAATAACAAGTCACTAATGGTGGTTTTACACGTAATTTCTGATAGTCAGGAACTGACCACTCCTCTGGTGTTACCATAACTATAGCCAAATAATTCTCTCCATTTTGTGGATAGAGACAATGAAGCACTTGAGGGGTCATCACAGAGGTAATCAATTCTTGAAATCCTGTTGTTTTCTGCAACATCAAAAAGTGTCTATACTTCATTTTAAAAAGTCCAAACTGCAGAGAACTGAAAACATGGCCATAGGAAAAACAGATTATTACTATGGTCTTGCTCCAAATCACATCAAAATGAATTTAATTGCAGTCTCCAACAATCAGATTTCATTTGGCACAGAAGTGGGCCTGTCACTTTTGTGATTTTAACAAACACTAATTACGATTTTGTAGATAATGAATAATAATGGAAAGTTATAATGTTTCATTGTTTTATTAAATATATTATGAAATTCTCTGTTTAAATGTCTAGCTCTATTTCTGCAATCCTGGAAAAAGGTTCAGATTTTATATTTCAGCTCCCCATCCCACAAAAATGGTAGAATACATCCTTGGGGCCGGCTGACATGTACCTAGAGAAATGCAAATTAGAATTTAGATATAAGGTGTTCCAGCCAACTTTCTACCTGAGCCTTTTCTAATCCATACTAATATTTCAAGATTATTCAAGTGCTTAAAACACTTTAAAAGCTTATGCTTGTATTGAACTTATTGTATGCTGGGCAATATTCTGAGGCCTGTACATATATTATTCCATTTAACCACATGATCTTCATGATGCCCCTATGAAATAGATATTGGCATTACTAGTATTTGGTGCATAAAGAAAGAGAGACACAGAACAGTTAAGTAACATTGCTAAAGTCACACAGCTCCTAAGTGGCAGAGCTCAGAAACAAACTCTGGCCAGCTAGCTTCAGAGTCTGTGTTTTATAACCATGCTTTACTACTTCTTAAAATGAAGATCAACATAATCATCAACTATATTCTGATAATCATTTTTAGCATATTTTACTTTAGGAAAGTATTTTTAAAAGTTAAATTGATCCAGCTTTCAAATAAGCTCTAAATTGGATTTTTTTGGTTGACAAGCTTATGTTTCTGGAATGGCTCAGGTAAATTCAGTTTACTAACCCTTATTGTATTTTCCCAGCCTCAGTCATCTCTCCTTATTCATAAAATTTGCCTTCATTTTCCCCCAAGATTTTCTTAAGCTTCTCGCCTTTGCTAAAATCTCCTGGTATAGATTTCAGAACTGTGAGTTAATTTCAACATTAGCCTACAACCTAAATAATAAATTCAGGGGTGCATGTGATTATGTTCCAACATAGCACAGCGAGAGACTTCTCTGTTCAGAAACAGGAAAGGTCAAAAATAATGAATACTGTTATGCTGAAAAAATAAAAATTAATTAGAAACAGGAAAGGTGACATAATCTGGTATTCTTTGGGAATGCTTCCTAGAGGAATCCAGATGCATACAGAGGCCTGAAAATTGGATAGGATCTAGATTCTGGATGAGTGAAAAAGGGTGCTATATATAGAGGACAGATTCAAGGTCACAGTCCGTTCTTTATAGACACTGAGATGATCACTGGACTGCTGGAGCTGATGGCCATTGTTGAAAAGCAGTGGATAACTCTAGCCTATAATTTTCCCTCTCTTCTCTAATCTACTGTTTCTCTCCACAAACAGTCTAGAATTTTATAATGCATGTTCTACAGTTACCTTGCATTTTAGCACCAACAACACTGTTAACTTCTGCCATGGCCTAGTTTTAAAAATTAAAAATAAATAAATTCTGGGTCGCAGAGTTAAAGGTCTTTCATACACTGAGCCAAGCAATATGGTACTACCTTTGAATTTGCTGTGGACATGGGCAGTGGTAGTGGTAAATCCATACTTGGCACATATTAGCTATCAAAGCTCACGTCTCTGAATTCTGAGATAAATGGATGACTATAGTATGTAGAGGCTAACAAAGTGTAGAATGCTTACTAGGGAATTCTAGGTTTCCTGTAGTCCACAGAGGTCTTGAATCATCTTGAAGATGGATCTACATGCCTGATGATTTTCTGAAACATTCCCATGATATGTGGGTGTTTCTGGTAGTCTGTGCTTCTCCATATAGTCCCTGGATTTTGACTGGAGTCTTTTAAATACTCTGGGTACTGAGAGTAAAGGAATTTGACAGCTTAATTCATTGTAATAATTTATGTGTTTAATCTTTCTTTTTAAATGAGCCCCGAGGTTCTGCAACTGGTGTATACAGTATTTATAAATACGATTAATATGGTGTCCACTTTCTGGAGTGGGATCAAACAAAACAAGAAAAAAAAAAACCACTGAGTTAAACAAAAGCAGCCAGCTGGACTCTGTTTATGAGTAATGGGGGCTTTGTTGCTTTCATTCATCCTGGAGTCAGAAAATCATGAAAACTCAGCTGGCCCAGATCTGCACTTTTAGATAGGTGAATGTCTGTCCAAAATGAATAGTCTAGAGTTCTAGCCATTCAGGTGTGATAAACTCTTAGAGCAGACACACCTTCAGATATCAAGGGTATTTCGTACTCTATACATGTGTGGGATTGAGGTAGTACTGAGGTAGATGAATGTAAGTATGCATTGTGTCATCATCCTTTCTTTGAAATGCTTAAAATTTAGAATTTGAGGCGTGGTAAGAACAGAGTGTATACTTCCATATATCCACCTAAACCAACAGGATGAAGTAGCAAAATCAGTTGCTCCCAAAATGACTGGTAAAGTAATTTCTCATAATGACTTTAATGAAAGGGCTGTTGAATCATGACCTGTAGAAGGAAGCCAACACCAGGTGATGGAGAACTACCATCAAATCTGTTTCACTGCAGTATGAATAAAACCCTAGACTGTGTGCCACCACAATGCCCATCATGGAGAGGCATCTTTTGGCCTGAACCAGAAGCATCTATTTCAAAATTATCTCATTCTACACAAGCTGAGTTTTCAGCCTCGTAAAGTATACAAGGATCATCGTAGAGGAAAAGAGTATGGAAAGAGCAGAGTGAGGAAGGAAAGGGGTTAGTGATGAGAGCTGGGAAAATCGCACTTTTCATCTCCCATCAATCTGATTTCCTCCAACATCTGGTCATCTTCAAGGGGAAGGAAAACTTCATAAAAAGCCTTGAAGTATGTGCAATCAAATGTCAACATGCAGCTAACGCTTCACAAAGTGTATTTAGTAGATAAAAAGAAAAATTTTAATGCCATCATGGATAACCATGAAAAATACATTCATAGCCTTGCAAAAATATAGTTAGACAAACAGATAAAAAAATTTTGAGCAAGTTACACTAACTTGTTAAGCAGATAGACCTAAATGTAAACATTTAGTTGATAGTCACCGTTTCAGAAATAAGGAACATCTAGGACTAACAGTTGAATCTTTTAGAGTGAGGATATAGATTATGTACCACCTATAAATGTAAATCTTGAGGGGATATAATAAATGACCAATAAATACCTAAAACTCTAGTTATAAGGTAAATAGTCCTTTTTCTTTTTCTTTTCTTTTCTTTTTTTTTTTTTTTTTTATTTTTCCCTGAGCAGTGAGCTTTCTGCTATACCACAATGGTGAGCTAAGAAGATCTACAGGGGGAGTTTAATGAAATAAGAATAATTTGACCTGAGAGTGGCCAGGATTCATAAGGGACAGTCAGTCATGACCTTTAAAATTATAAAGAAATGGCCCTCTATTACAGTAAGAAAACTTTGGCCAGCTGGAAGGAGGTAGTTGCTGGGAACGAGAATCTGCAGTAAACATATGCCACAGGAATACATTTTACATATAGAACTGGTTGTCCAATCACTTGTCCAGAGTAATTAAATCTAATCTTGCCTACAAACAAGGTGAAGAACTGGTTGAACTTCCAAGGTCCTACCCAGTTCTGTGAGATTGGAGCTGGAAAGAATGAAAACATATGACCCTCATGAAAATCCCTGTTTCTTTTCTACTTTTTACTGCCAATGGGATCCTGGAGGACTAGGACACATATTCAAACCAAAGTCATGCGGATGACATTTCTATAGAAGTTTTCTCCTTCTCAAAGAATCAGAGATGCAAGCACTGGAACAGACCTATCACTCCCTTCTTCTGTTCCCCCAGAGAACTTTGCAGAATTGCTCCCAAAGTACTTTCCTGCTCTGTCCAGTCAAGTTGTAAATAAACCAAGAAACAGAGAGCTGTTTTGTAATCTAATAGCTCTTCTATTTGAGTATTTTCCTCAAAACAAATCCATTGTAAAAGAAAACCATCCTCTTCTCAGCGTCCCCTGAATTGCTCCCTAACTTCCTCTGCCTCAGTGGCCAGGGCTACCAAAGAAAGCGAATCATGTTGACAGTATCGTCAGCCATCTAGTTCACAAATGTTTTATCCATTTTGATTTTTCAGCCATCCTCTCTAGGTGGCTTCTTTGGCACCCTTACTCTGAGGCATTTGGATTCCTCCAACGTGACCAATGCCACATGGTAACCCTGGGCGGCAACCTGGGTGGATTAAGAGAGGTGTGAGAGAAAAGGTACTACACGTGGCGTCAGCTGATTCTCAGTTTTCAGGCAGAGGACACACTATAGACTCTGCCTTTCCCCGTCCCACAGGGACTATTGCTGTTGCTGAGAAACCTGCGTCTCTCTAAATAAATATTTTGTAATAAGTAAGAGAAAAAATCAGTCTTATTAATTTCTTTGTGCTCAGACGAACCTAGCTGATCATTACAGCCTGTGTGCTGTGTATGTGTGTGTGTGTGGAGTTATAGTTATATATAGTTATATATTTTGTTTCTTACTAAAGGAACGGTTGAATAGAACTATCTGGTTTAAAGGATGAGCCTGACTGATTACTGTAATTCATAGGGTCTTAATTAGCTGCACAAACCATTAGCTACAATTAGACTATTATAAAACACTTGATGCGCTATGTCAACCACGGGGCCTCATTTATTCTTGTGGCAGGGATCAGGAGGGGGGAGGGCAGGCACACTATACCGCCAAGCATGCTAATAAAGAATGATTTTTGATTTAAGATGTTGCCGATAGTGCCTCAAAATTAATCTCAATAGCTGTCTAATTTGTGTCGGTGGATGGTATATTTATTGTAAAATGACACCAAAGCTAAATGAGTTACCTGAAGCAGGAGTGTTAATGTCAGTGCCGGGAGACTTGACTCCATATGCTGGGATACTGTGAAAGGCTGGTGCCGAGTGCTCCCAGCGGACCACTTGGCCTCATCTGTCTCAGAAAGCTCAGCAACCTGACTTCCACTTTATGATCCTTAAATAATAATAATAAAAGAGAAAGAGGGTGAAATGGACAGACAGTGTCTAGAACAGGAAGAGACAAAGAGAGGTGAGAAAAGGAGAGAGAGGAAAAAAAAAAAAAAAACCTGGCAGAGAGGCATTGTTACAGCACGAGTTTCCTAGGGTAAAGTTTAGCTCTAGATAATTACGGAAATGAAGAAGATAGCAGAGCCCACGGTGTCCTTCAGGAGGTTTTCCATTAAAGAAGAAGGAATGAAAGGCCATGCTTGTGGGTAAAAGTCTCCCAGGAGGCAGAAGTGGGGGAGGAAACATCCTCTTCCTCTCCAAGACTATCTGATGGTAATAATTCACATTTACAAGGGCTTTGACGCTTCATACCTCATTCGTGTTCATTAGAGCTGCCCAACAAGGGCAGAGTCAGTTGTGGTGAGGAAGCTTTGCTCCTGGGGACAGAAGGGGATGTGCACAGCCACAGTCACATGGGCAGCTACAAACAGCAGTGGGACTAGAATTCAGATTTCTGAAGTTGGTGCCCTTCGCAGAATATTCCCAAGGTAGTTCCCAAACCCGGCAAATCTTCAGAATTCTTAAAAAATATATACAAATAAAAACTTTTCTCAGCCTTCCTTGGACTTTCTGGGTTAGAAACTGGAAGCAGCAGTGAAGCTGAGGAATTTTTATTTCCAGAAATTCCCCCACATAATTCTGATGATCAGATTCAGAAACCACTGCCTAGACCAGTGTTTTTTGTTTGTTTGTTTGTTTGTTTGTTTTTTAAAGATTATTTATTTATTTATCTGACAGAGATCACAAGTAGGCATAGAGAGAGTGGGAGAAGCAGGCTCCTTGCTGAGCAGAGAGCCCGTTGTGAGGCTTGATCCCAGGACCCTGAGATCATGACTTGAGCGGTTCTGGGATCATGACCTGAGCTGAAGGCAGAGGCTTAACCCACTGAGCCACCCAAGGGGCCCCTAGACCAGTGGTTCTTAAACACAGGCATGTCTCAGATTGAATGTGGTGCTGTACCCCACACCAAACATTTCCAATTCAGAAATTTGGGGGGTCTGAAAATTTTATATTTCAAGTAAGTTTCCAGGTAATGCTCAAGGTGCTGGTCTGAGGGCCCGATTTCAAGATGATTCTCAATACTGTCTGCATGTTAGATCATCTAGCAATCTTAAAAATCTAATACTAAACTTGTTTCTATTCAATTAAGTAAGAAAGTGGGGTAGAACTCAGGTATCTCTGTTTTATAAAGCTCTCCAGTGGATTCCAGTGTAGAGCCAGGCTGAGAACTGCCTTTGTACTAAACCATCTTTAGTTAATACAATTCAGTTAGCATCTGTTATGGGCAAGACATGTATTGATGTTTTCTACATAATGACCCACATTATAAATTACTCCTTAACTTTAGTTATAGGGATTTTTAAAAGTTTTGCTGGTTAATAAATATACTTTCTTTTGGCAGAAAATAAAAATGATAGAACTCAAAATGCCGGCCTCAGCTCCTGAATTGGCCGTTTTGGCAAAAATAATTAGTATTTTTTCCCCCATCATTTGGCCAGTGGGACACTTGAATCAGAATATCCTCTGGAAATTTTGAAATGCAGATTAATAGGCTATGTCTCAAAATATGTGAATCAGAATTTGTCACGTGTGGCCCCCAAAGTCTGCATTTTTGAGGAGCACGTGGCTGGTTTAAATACCAAATGCTGCAATTTGAACTCAAATTCTGAAATCTTCTCTTTTTGTATCTTAGAGGTCCTTTTTTAAAAAAATCAAGTTTATCTTTATACCTTTATTATCATAAACAATGAATTTTGGAACACTGAAAAAAATAAAATAATATTTAAAAAATAAATAAAAATAAAAAATATATACCTTTATTATCTAAGCTATCCCCAGATATGTTCTTTTTCTGTTGATCATGAACCTTAAGTAATTCAGACTGGAGTTCTTTATTGCCATATGTTAGAGTATTCATTGGCTCTGAGATCTGGCTAATTGCTGTAACAAAGAAACACCCAAATGTATAATAGTCCAAACACAATAAGGATTATTTCATGCTGTCTTTACAGTTCAAGCAGGTATTGCTAGTCAGTGTGGCATTTTCCTCCATTGACGATTGAATAACCAAGGCTCATTATTGCTTGTAGTACCATCCCATAGGGCTTCAGTATTATTTTCCTCTAGTCTGAGGGGGAGTAAGAAAGGGAGTATGAAGGGATCATACCCACTTACAACCCTTGGCCTGGAATTTGCACCAACACTTCTGTTCATATTCCATAAGCTAGAACTCAATCACATACCATATTCAACTATAGCAGGGGCCAGGAAAGGTTATATCACACTGGGTCCGAGAAGATAAGAAAATAGATTTTTGATGAGCAGCTTTCACTTATGGCCACAGTCAGCCCCTTTGAAGACATCATAAGCAGTTGGAGAGAATAAGGCAAATACACCAAAAGAGACTGAGTCAAAAGGAGGAGATAAAAAGAATTAATTAACACAGACTGTTTTGACTTTAGAAAGTTATGCCTAGGGGTGCCTAGGTGGCTCAGTCAGATAAGTATCTGACTGTTGATTTCGGTTCAGGTCATGATCTTAGGGTAGTGAGATGGAGCCTTGCAGCCTGCTCAAGATTCCTTCTGCCTGCCCTCCCACCTGCCCTGCTCGTGCTCGCTCTCTCTCTCTCCCTCTCTTTAAAAATAAATAAATAAATAAAATAATAATAATAATAAAAGTTATGCCTAAAGTTAGATTTACCTTTGAACTTCACAGTCACTTGAACCATATTCCTTTCTTTTTAATGTAAGCTAGGTTACTTTAATGTTTTAAAAGATGTTATTTATTTATTTGAGAGAAGAAAGAAAGTGTGTATGAGTACAAGCTGGGGGAGGGGCAGAGAAGGAGAAGCACACTCCTTGCTGAGCAGGGAGCCCATGAGGGGCTTGATCCCAGGACCCTGACATCATGACCTGATCTGAAGGCAGACACTCAAACACCTAGGCACCCCAACAAGGTTACTTTTCTGTCACTAAAACAATATCTGATAAAGTAGGAGAAGGGTATATTTAGTATTCTGGGAAGATGACATAGAATAAGTGTCAATGATATAAAATAATAGTCATTCTTTAAAATTTTCTTTTCTGTCAGTCTGGTCATAATGATGGTGTATGCTCATTATGGCAAGACTGTTAACTAAATAGTCAAATCTCTTAGAAATCTGTGTGATATAAAGTCAAAAGTTCCTTTGCCTTTGGTGAGGCCAGAGAAGATATGCCCCAAAGCCAAGAAGCAGATATCCTGAATCTCTTAGGATCTCACAGGCAATTCTGGTCACAGCACTCAAAATAAATGCAGTAGAACTAGAGAGTTTCAAGAAGTGGACATAGAGACCATTAAGGGGAGTTTGAGGGAATCATTGCTTGATAAAAACTGAGATATGTAAGGAATGCTTAGATAGGAAAGAAAGAGACATGGAGAAGGACAGGATGTTTGGAAACCATAAAGTGATTAAGGGGATGCTTAGCCGTTCGCTTACAATTCAGAAATACTTAATGGATAATACCATGTGCTGGGCACCAGGCCAGGTGTTGGAAGGTACAATGGTGACTCTTCCACAGGTCCTAGCTTCAGAAGCCTCCCTTTTCCTAGGGAAGATGTTATGATGTACCAAGAGCACAGAGTTTGATGTTTTTTTCAGACATTTGGAGGTGACTTTTAAATTCTAGCTCTACCTGCATTGGTTAGCAAACTTAAGAAGTTATATAACTGCCATGAAAAGAGACTTTTTTTTTTTCATCTGTAAAAGTGGGGATAAAAGTAAATATGTCATATGACACATGCCTCAGTGTTACGAATGCTGATCCTTACAAGAGGATTAAATTCTATTATAAGTAGGGCAGTAACCCTTGAAGCTTGAGGTTTAAAGTTGATATAATCTTATTAAACAAAGAGATAAACTGATGAGATGTGGTATTCAAAATGACAGATGAGAGGGCAGGGAATAGATCAGCATTGCATTTCACATTATACAAATTGATGGATTCTTAAGAAAAACAATGTGTCTCGTCCTATCAGAATACTTTAATGATATTGCTTCATAAAAGACATTTTTGGGAACAATTGTCAATTAGAGTCACAAAAAGAAATTTGGATTTTAATAGTGTGTTGTTAAACACATTTTTAAGTTTATTAAACTATATCCCAATCCCCTCTTCTCTCAAGTTAAAAAAAAAAAAAAAAGGCTGTGATAGAGGTAAACGTGGACTGGCCACTCTGATGTCTATATACATATATATTTTTTTAAGATTTTATTTATTTGTCAGAGAGAGTGAGCACAAGTGGGGGAAACAGCAGACAAAGGGAGAAGCAGGCTACCTGCCAAGCAGGAAGGCCGATGTGGGACTCGATCCCAGGACCCTGGGATCATGACCTGAGCTACAGGCAGATGCTTAACCGACTGAGCCACCCAGTTGTCCCCCCCCTGATGTCTATTAATATCCAGTGAAGACTGGATCTATTTCTTTTAATCCAGTCCACTTAATATTTTGGGCATAATCTGCCTTATTCCAACATTCTCTCTGAGTATTTTGTTTTATATCATATAATAAGCAGACTATATTTATATAAAATAGAATATGTATGGAATATATATTATATTTTAACCTTTGTTTAATCTACATACCCAACAGTGGCAAAAATCATCACTGGAGATCTAATTCTGGGTTGCACATTAGGCTACTCTTGGAGGATCTCTATGCTGGGAAATAGTGGGACAGCTCTTTGTGCATCTGCTAGAGATAGTTTTCATGAAAAGATTCCAAAGCAGTGAATTAAGGGAATAAAGTTAAAAGAAATATGATACATTTAATCACCTTAATCATTTTTAATGGATGAGTATGAGTTTGAGACACAGAAATGCTGCTAGATCGGGACTGGAAAGTAACTTTGAGGAGATAATCCAAAGATATCAAAACTGGAAAAGACTTTAGAAGTCATCTGGTCTGCTACCCTGTTTCAGAACTGAGTAAACTAAGCCCTAGAGAGAATACCGAGTGGCTCTAAGGCTATTTCCTCAGTGGCAAAACAACACAGTAAGTTAACACTGAAGTCTTGATAATCTGCAGTGGGAGAGACTTAGATATGATACCTCAGTTTATCTCATCTAGTAGAAGACATTTCTAGATGTCCTGTCTGTTGTACTGACCAATTTTCATATATGTCACCGAAGCTTAGTGATTCTTACATGAATCTAACAAATATGTATAAATCATAATTTATAAAAAACAAAGGGTAATTTTTGTTTGTTTTACAAATTGACACATGACATAATTTTTTTAAAAGTAACAAACTCCGAGGTGCCTGGGTGGCTCATTCAGTTAAGCCGCTGCCTTTGGCTCAGGTCCTGATTCCAGGGTTCTGGGATCAAGCCCCTGGTCAGCCTCTCTGCTCAGTGGTGAGGCTGCTTCTCCTTCTCCCTCTGCCTGCTGTGCTTTCTCTCTGTGTCAAATAAATAAATAAAATCTTTAAAAAAAAAATAGCAAACTCATCTCATATATGCAGAAAATTTAGTCACATAAGAATTTTTAGCAATGTAATAATTCTGTAAAATTTAGATAGTCTCTGGAATGTAGGAAGCAATTTACATTCCGTGAGGCAAACAAGAAGAAACCCTGATACAAAATTGTCACTCTCTTGCTAATCTTTCAAGTATGAAAGTCACCATACTTAAAGAAATCCCAATTCTATAGTATTTCCTTTCTCCTCTAACCTCCCCAAATTGAAAAAAAAAAAAAAAAAACACTAAACAAGATAGTGGAACATGTCAAATCAGCCTTAATTTTTGGCCTCTGCTCAGACACGATGGCACCACTCTATAATTACAACTAAGAACATAATCCCAACTTCAAGAGATAACATTTAGAAATAATACTCCACTGGAAGAGGCCGTCTCAGCTGTAAATCCAGGTTTATCGAAGGCCACCCCACAACCATCACACAGCGTGGGAGCCTCTGTCGATGAACTGCAGAGATATTGCCAAAGATGGGGAATTATCAGGATCCTTCTGTGTGCCAGGCGATCTGCCACTTTTAAGTTCTAATACCTGCAACTGCTGAGCAGAGAAAGGGCAGGTAGGAAGGCCGCGGGAGGAAAATAATACTGGTCGTCTTTGTTTGAGGGACTGAGCTCAATGCTCCTGAGTTCCTTTAATGCAATATTTTTGCTCCTTCTTGTTCTGAAAGAAAAAAGATCCCTTGGATCCAAATTTATCACAATCGAAATAAAAAATGTAAAAGATCAGCATAAAACATTTAACAGCAACAGTTAATAATGTATATGATAACATACTGCACTAATATATTGACAAATGTGGCAATAAAGTATTAATGTGATTATGTATCATCAAATATACCAGCCATTCATCCTCTCTTCTTGTTCGTTTAAAAACAAAGCAAATCCTAAGACTATAAAGTGGAGATAGAATCTCCAAGTGTGATTTCAATTAAGCACATCTCTGAGAAACTCTACCCACGAGCTCCTAAAGAGGCAGGTTGTCAGTTTGATTATGACAAAGTACTTTTAAGAGTGGTGACAAGAGCCACAAGAAAATGACTTCTATATTTCAACCCAAATCTGAAATCAGATCTGGCCAGCCTTGGGCAAAGCTGAGATGTCAGTGAAGTCTGTTTTCACAGCCTCCCTTCCCTATTTAGGAGCCGTTTTCTCCATCCCCAGGGCTGCACTGTGCGATGGTCACTTTTATGTATCAGCTTGGCTGGGCTGTGGACCCCTTCCACAATCAAACACCAATCTAGAGGTTGCTGGGAAAGTATTTTGAAGATATGATTAAAGTTCATAATCAATGGACTTTAAGTAAGGGAAATTATTCTAAATAATCTGAGTGGACCTCATTCCATCAGTTGTAAGGGCTTAAGTACACAACTGAGGTTCTCTGAAATAGAAGAGGGAGTTTTGCCAGTGATCTGCAGCTTTAGCTCATTCATGCTTGAGGGTTTCAGCATGCCCCTCTTGACATCCTGCTCTATAGATGTGATACTTGCCTGGCCAGCCCCCATAATCAATAAGCCAATTCCTTATAAAAGCTTTGAATGTATATCTCCTACTGCTTCTGTTTCTCTGGTTGAAACTTCTGGATACACAACGTTTCAGAGACTCATTGTTACACTTAACTGCCAACCCCCCCCCCAAAAAAAGCCCTCAAAAAAACCAATAAACAAAAAACCCCTTTAATTATCAGGAAATAATTTATTCCCAATTACCTTGATATTGGGGCTTTTATGAAATCAAAACTTTTGTTATGTGCAAAATATAATTGCAAGCATCCATGAACAAGTAATGGAAAGAAATTGTAAACATTTTATCATTCTACCTCCAATTTAGGTCCATGGGCAGCCCTCTAATTTTTTTATAGGTCAGGCTAGACCTGAAATCATATTTTTAAAGGGATTTCCAGTATTTTGTTAACTGTCTTTTCTTTCTGGGATATTTTTCTTACAGAGGTACATAATTAAGTGTTCTGAAATATATGATACCATTTGGAATTATTTTACTTGTATATTCCTTTAGATTTTAGCCAGGATGGCAATGTCCTGGTAGTCAGGACCCTTGACCTATGAAAAAATCTATGTCAAGTCATATAAACTATACAGATAATAGAATAATGTTATGTAGTCTGATTTTAAGATATGAATTAGAATTATCTATGGTAGACTGTTTCAAATTCTTCAGTCCATCTGTTACAGAATTAAATATCCACATTCTTTTCCATATGACTTTAGAGTACCTTCCACCAGAGAGACAAATTTTCCCACCCGTTGGTGGTGATTAGATAATGTGACTTGCTTTGACATGGAATGTTAACAGATTTGGTAAGAGCAGTGACACAAAATGGTTTTTTTTTGTTTTGTTTTGTTTTAAGATTTTATTTATTTATTTGGCAGACAGAGATCAGAAGTAGGCAGAGAGGCAGACAGAGAGAGAGGAGGAAGCAGGCTCCCTGCTGAGCAGAGAACCCGATGCGGGGCTCCATTCCAGGACCCTGGGATCATGACCTGAGCCGAAGGCAGAGGCTTTAACCCACTGAGCCACCCAGGCGCCCCACAAAATGGGTTTTAATGGTTTACTTTTGTCTCTCATGCTTCTGAGATGCACTCTGAGAACATGTCTTAGGTCATATTGGAACAAGGAGAAGAATAGGATATGTGTAAAAGTTTCTGCTTCTTGGAACCAAATCTAAATGAGTCTAGTTGAATCTAGCCAAGCCCAGTTGAGATTAGGTATTCAACAGAAAAAAAAAAAAATATATATATATACACACATATATATATATATATAGTAAGCCACTAAGATTTTAGTGTTGTTTGTTATACAACATTTTTCAGCAGCAATCTTGACTAACGGACTGTGACTACAATATGAACTTCTGTTCATACTGTAAATTAGACAATTTTTTTTTTTTTAGTTTAGTTTTGTGTCATGTTTTTGTTTTTGGAGAGTTTTAGTCAGAATTTGGCCCCAAAGACCATTTTAAAAGAAACTTTTGGAAAGATAGGAGATAATAATATAAATAAATATAGTTTTAAAAATTAAATGATAAATGACAAAACAGATTAGATCAACTCATCCATTGGAAACTAATCCTAAATGCACTGAAATTTTAGGTTAGGCAGATTGACCTCGATTTCCTAGTGGACAGGCAATATCTAGGTGACAATTTAACATCTCATTAGTTTGACCAAAATTCACCCAATTGTGCAAAACTCTGTTTATAACCTCGTGTCATACACCTTTTTTTAGCCATTCTCCTACCTAGATTCTTGCCAAAATGGCACGTACTTATGTTCTTTATAGGAAGGCAAATTGGCTTGTTGATTTTTTAGGGTAATCTGACAGGGGTTGCCAAAATGTAAAGGGCATATGAAATTTGGCTTAGCCAAACCACTAAAAATTATTCTATAGGTATACTCAAGGAAAGTACCAAAATTGCAGTGTCCATCAAGATGAAGCTAAATTAATTACATGTTGGAATATCTTGTGGTCCACAAAAGGAACAAGATCTGTATGTAGTGTTATGGGAAGGTTACCTAGATACAGTGTCATGGAAAAGCAATGTGTAAAAAGTGTGTGAACAGTATGACTTCTTTGGTGTATGTGTGTGTTTAATATATATGTATAGAGTTATGTGTGTCAACTTTTCATTCACATTCTTATTTTGACTGTTTCTGGGGAGAATCATGCCTTTTTTCACTGTATGCTGTTCTGTATTCATATTGCATCTTGCCTTTTATTTCCCACTTTCCTTTTTCCTCCCTCTCTCTCTTCCTTCAGTTACTTCTTTTCTTTGTATGGGAGTTGTTTAGCAAAAAGGAATTAATGATACTTCTGCTGTTGTTGTTGCATATCTGCTTATACTTTGTGTATTATAGAGCGTGAATACATAAAATAAGTAAAAAAGGCCTCTCATTTTGAGACTTAATTCAAGCCACTTTCTCTGTGCCTGACTTTCCAAAGCAAAAGGTCCCCCTTTCATGTTCTCTCTACCATTACTACCTGCCACTCATTGAGTTATCATGCCTATTATTTTGTAGATGTCATATTGGAGTTAACAGAACATTATTCATACAATTTAGAAAACACTGGGAATTGATTCCGAATTAGCTGACAACCAACTCTTTAACCTGGAAGAGTTTTTCTATTTTTCTGAGATTTAATATTTTCACCTAAAAAAGAAAAAAAAAATTAGAACAATGGCAAGCAAATTTTGTTTTTGTTTTTGTTTTTGTTTTTTTTTAAGATTTTATTTATTTTTTTGTCAGAGAGAGAGCACCAGTAGGCAGAGAGGCAGGCAGCGGCAGAGAGAGAAGCAGGCTCCCTGCTGAGCAAGAAGCCCAACACAGGACTCCATCCCAGGACCTAGGATCATGACCCGAGCTGAAGGCCGCTGCCCAGCCGACTGAGCCACCCAGGCATCCTGCAAGCAAAGTTTTAACAACATAATACAAAACTAAGGAAAGTAGGATGTATTGAGTGTCTATTATATGCCAGGTACTTCCACATATATGAACTAATTTAATGCCTTTAATAAACTTTTATCTTCTGTTTGTGTTAGATAAGCACACTGAAGCTTAGTAACTATCAAATGTCAATCAGCAAACTGAAGTTTAGTAACTGTTGAAAGTCAATCATCAAGCAAGGACCTGCGATAGGGTTCAACCCTACATCTGCTTGAATCTTATGTGTGTGTGTGTGTGTTTTTTCCCCACTATTCCCAAAACCTTTTTCATTATAATATAATAGACTTTGCCCCCTACTTAATGTGTTTTACAGCATGAATAAGTGGTTTAAGTAGAATTTGGAGATAAGAGTAGGGACCCTGAAATCATTAGACATGAGGTATAGTTACCTCCTTCGGTCACTTACCTTTAATATCTATTGTGAGTAACGGGGTAGTTTCCAGACAATGTACTCAATAACTTACCACTTTGAGGTATATTGTGTGCTTCAAGTATAACATCTGGCTAATTCACCATAATTTAAAAAAAAAAAAAGTGGATCATTGACTGATCTTTAGGCTAAGTATTTCTTTCTACTCCCATGTTAAAATATTCTTCTCTACAGTTTAATGATTAAATGTCCTCCAAACATGAGGCAAGGCATCTCCAGCTGCCCTATCAGTTTAGCCATTAACTTTCACTTACACTGAAGGAGATAGTTTAAAACTCTATCATCTAAAAGTTATATGCTTATTTCAGTCATGTTGATGGTACTTTGAAAATTTCAAGGGCTTGGTGAGAAGTAGCCTTATACTTCCACAGCAACTGTTTTTTCTGGAAGGTCTAAAACTTCAACAAATTTAAAATGTTTATTGAATCCGGAAAACAATAAAGTCTAATCCCAAAAGGAGAGTGTGGGTTATAGAAAGACCAGTTAATAACTAACATTGTTTTCTTCTAGCATTTTCAAAATATTGGTGCATATAGTGGAGAAGATAGTCAGGATATGGAACAAAGAAAATGGGCTCAGTGTCAGAAATCACAAATGTTGTCAGGGCTCCATCATTACTTTTCTATCTGGTATTAGGAAAACATCCTCCTTCTTCACTCCCAGTCTGGGTATAATGACAGCTTTGTATTCTCGTAGAAAATATTGCTTAGAGAAGAAAGAATAATAATTCTTAAGATCTGATGCAAAGTGCTATCATAAACATCATTCCTAGGGGAACTTCATTTGTGTTTTGTTTTTTAACATCTGCTGCAGGTGAATTGTGACCCAGAGATTGAAAGATTTGGCCAAAACCTTACCAGAGTTAGTGATGTAGGCAAATGCAAACTCCAGACATGTTGCCTCAATAACACTTGGTGCTTGCTACATAGTCCATTCTTTGTCTTACCAAACAGATTTCATTTCGTTCTTCTGAATGTACTTTCAGTAGATTTATGTCCCTCCTGAGTTCTTCAATCAAAAGTGAGTGGGGGAGGGTTTTAATCCAAAGATTCCATAGAATTAGTTGGTGTGTATTTTTCTATCTCTTTGCTCTTTGTCAGAATATCAATATCATGAAGCATAATGTGACTCATACACTGTGAGGCAAGTCACCCCACTGTTAGTCATCCGCAGTTCCAGTCATTGCTTTGTTCCTTGTGACATGGATGCTTCCCTGAAAAGATATGGAACCAGTAGTTTGTAGCTTTGAAGAAAGATCTTTTGCCAGTTCTCTACTTCACTCTTGAAATGACCTAAAGATTGTTGCTTTATTCCAAGGAACCAACAAGAGATCTCTACCAACATATGGTTGACTTGAATAATTTCTGGTCTCTTTCCTCTATGTTGGGGAGATGAATAGGGCTTGTCAGGAGTTAAAAGAGAAAAATGCCAGGCAAGAACAACTTATTTAGCTTGGTAAATGGAGGGGATAGGAGTAACTTATATATACATTTTAAATATGTAAATACTTATTATCACAGTGAAGGAGGAACATTTTTTACCATATTCACTGACTCTGTTGCAATTTTAATTCAAATTTTTATTTAACAGGACTAAAATTCTCAAGATATTTTATTAGTAATAGGAAAACTATAATATATTACAGTAATATTGGGATTTGATAACAAACATGCAGATGTCTCATGTAAGAGAGCTGCTCCCTGTGCACCCAGTACCCTCCTTGTGTTTTCACTGCAAAAGGTATCCAGAAATTCTTTAGTTAGTGTCATTTTTTTATCATATGAGAAAATAGAGATCAGGAGAGGTTAACTGATGAACCCAAGATCCTAGTAGGCCATGTGATCAGCATACACTTGCCTTATCCCTCCAGGAATTTTTGGTGTTAGATATAAATTTGAATCTTCCCACTTATGGGATCTTGAGCAAGCTATATAACATCTTGTCACTTCAATTTTCTACATCTTTAAAATTAGCATAATAATAATGCCTACCTCATAGACAATGGATTTTTAAGTAAGGGATGGTGTGTAATAAGTGCTTATTATATAGGATGGGACACCTAAAAAGGGCTTGTTGCTTGGTTGCTGTTAAGATTTATCTGTGTCTCTGATTGTCCCAGGCCAACTGAGATGCTTCATCTAGCTTCTTACTGCACTGAGCACATACAACCATTTTATTTATTTATTTTTATGATTATTTATTTCTTTCTGCCTTTTCTTTATTTAAAGTCAACTCCCCAATATTAGACAATGCCAACAAGTACTTCTCAAAAACAGTTTTTTTTTAGTACTGTTACTGTGAAATGTCACAAATATTCTACAAAACACTAATTACGTAGTCCAATTGGAAAAGATACATACATAAATCCTCTTTTTTCTTATTTTTAAGACCTTTTATTGATTTACTTCTTTATTATTATTTTTTAAATTTTAGTTAACATATAATGCAATATTAGTTTCTGGAGTAGAATTCAGTCATTCATCATTTACATATAATACCCCGTGTTCATCACAAGTGTCCTCTTTAATACACATCACCCATCCAGCACATCCCAACCCACCTCCCTCCATCAACCCTCAGTTTGTTTTCTATCATTAAGAATCTCTTATGTGAAAAAAAAATAAAAAATAAAATAAAATAAAATTATAAAAAAAAAAAAAAAGAAGAATCTCTTATGTGTAGTACCTGGGTGTCTCAGTCAGTTAAGCATCTGCCTTCAGCTCAGGTCATGCTCCCAAGGTCCTGGAATCGAGCCCCATGTCAGACTCCCTGCCTGGTGGGGAGACTACTTCTCCCTCTCCCTCTGCTGTTTGTGCTGTCCCCCCTACTCTCTGTCAAATAAATAAATAAAATATTAAAATTTTTTTAAAAAAGAGTCTCTTATGGTTTGTTTCCTTCTCTTCTTTTTTTCCCCCTTCCCATGTGTTTGTCTGTTTTCTTTCTTAAATTCTACATATGAGTGAAATCATATGGTATTTGTCTTCCTCTGACTTATTTCACTTAGCATAATACACTGTAACTCAATTCATGTCATTATGAATGGCAAGATTACATTCTTTTGGGGGTACCTGCGTGGCTCAGCTGATTAAGTGTCTACCTTTAGCTCAGGTCATGATCTCAGGGTCCAGGGTTCAAGCCCTGTGTCGGTCTCCATGCTCACAGGGAGTCTGCTTCTCCCTGCTCATACTCTCTATCACTATCAAATTCTCAAATAAATAAAATCTTTAAAAAAAAGGATTACATTATTTTTGATGACTAATAACCCATTGTATATGTATGTGTATTCCATTATATCTTTATATATTTATTATAATTCATATGTATTTATATATGTGTGTATTTATATAAACCACATGTTCTTTATTCATTCAGTCAATGGATATTTCTGTTCTCTCCATTGGTTGGCTATTGTTGATAATGCTGCAGTAACCATTGGGGTGCATGTATTCCTTCAAATCTGTATTTATGTATCCTTTGGGTAAATACCTAGTAGTGCAATTGATGGATCATAGAGTAGTTGTATTTTTAACTTCCTGAGGAACCTCCATACTGTTCTCCAGAGTGGCTCTACCAGTTTGCATTCTCACCAACATTGTAAGAGGATTCCCCTTTCTCCACATCCTTGCCAGCATTTGTTTCTTGTATTGTTAATTTTAGCCATTCTGACAGATATGAGGTGGTATCTCATCATGGTTTTGATTTGTATTTCCCTGATGATGAGTAATGTTGAGCTTCTTTATGTGTCTTTTAACCATCTCGATGTCTTTTGTCCATTTCCTAAATAGATTATTTGGCTTTTGGGTGTTGAGTTTGATAAGTTTTTTGTAGATTTTGGATACTGATCCTTTATCATATATGTCATTTGCAAATATCTTCTCCCATTCTACAGGCTGCCTTTTAGTTCTGTTGATTGTTTTGCTTCCTTGCAGAAGCTTTTTTTTCTTGATGAAGTCCCAATAGTTCATTTTTGCTTTTGCTTCCCTTGCCTCCCATGATTTGTCTAGTAAGAAGTTGCTATGGCCATGGTCAAAGAGGTTTCTGCTTGTGTTTTTTCCTAGGATTTTGATGGTTTCCTGTTTCACATTTAATTCTCTCATCCATTTTGAATTTATTTTTGTGTATGGTGTAAGAAAATGGTCCAGTTTCATTCTTTTATATATCACTGTCCAGTTTTCCCAGCAACATTTGTTGAAAAGACTGACTTTTTTCATTGGTTATTCTTTCCTGCTTTGTCAGAGATTAGTTTACCATATACTTGTGGGTCCATTTCTGGGTTCTCTATTCTCTTTCATTGATCTATGTGTCTATTTTTGTGCCAGAACCATACTGTCTTGATTACTATAGCTTTGTAATATAACTTTAAATCCAGAATTGTGATGCCTCCAGTTGTTTTTTGTTTGTTTGTTTGTTTGTTTTTGGAATTGCTTTGACTATTTGGGGTCTTTTGTGGTTCCATACAAATTTTAGAATTATTTGTTCTAGTTCTGTGAAAAATGCTGGTGGTATTTTGATAGGGATTGCATTAAATGTGTAGATTGCTTTGGGTAGTATAAACATTTTAACAGTGTTTCATCTTCTAATCCATGAACATGGACTGTTTTTCCATTTCTTTGTGTCCCCATCAATTTCTTTCGAAAGTGTTCCATAGTTTTCAGAGTACAGAATTTTTACCTTTTTAGTTAGGTTTTTTTCCTAGGTATCTTGTTTCTGGTGGAACTGCAAATGAGATTGATTTCTTGATTTCTTTTTGTGTAGAGAAATGCAACAGATTTCTGCACATTGATTTTATATCCTGCAACTTTGCTAAATTCATATATTAGTTCTAACAATTTTTTGGTGGAGTCTCTCAGGTTTTCTGCATAGAGTATCATGTTGTCTGCAAAGAGGTAGAGTTTGACTTCTTCCTTGCTGACGTGGATGCCTTTTATTTCTTTTCATTGTCTGATTGCTGAGGCTAAGACTTCCAGTACTGTGTTAAATAGTAATGGTGAATGGACATCCATGAGTTGTTCCTTACCATAGGGGAAAGGCTCTCAGGTTTTCCCCACTGGGGATGATATTAGCTACAGGTCTTTCTCATATGGCCTTTAGGATGTTGAGGTATATTCCATCAGTCTCTACTTTGTTGAGAGATTTTATCAAGAATGGATGCTGTATTTTGTCAAATGCTCTGTCTGCATCTACTGACAGGATCATATTGCTCTTACCCTTTCTTTTGTTAATGTGCTGTATCACATTGATTGGTTTGTGAATACTGAACTACCCCTACAGCCTAGGAATAAATTGGTCATGGTGAATGATCCTTTTAATGTACTGTTAAATTCAACTTGCTAGTATTTTATTGAAAATTTTTATATCCATGTTCATCCGGAATATTGGCCTGTACTTTTCCTTTTTAGTGGGGTCTTTGCTTTGGAGTCAAGTTAATGCGGGCTTTGTAGAGTAAGTTTGGAAGTTTTCCTTCCATTTCTCTTTTTTGGAACAGTTTGGAAAGAATAGCTATTAATGGTTCTTTAAGTGTCTGATAGAATTCCACTGGGAAGACATCTGGTACAGGACTGGTAAAGGACTTTTGTTTGTTTGGAGATTTTTGATTACTGATTCAAATTTTTTTGTTAGTTATGGGTCTGTTCTAATTTTCTATCTATTCATGTTTCAGTTTTGGTAGGTTGTAAATTCTAGGAATTTGTCCATTTCCTCCAGATTCCCCAGTTTGTTGGCATATAATTTTTTTATAGTATTCTCTTACAGTTGTTTGTATTTCTGTGGTGTTGGTTGTGATCTCTCCTCTTTAATTCATGATTTTATCTATTTGGGTCCTTTCTCTTTTCTTTTTGATAAGTCTGGCTAAGGGGTTATCAATTTTATTTTTTCTTTTGAAGAACTAGCCCTTAGTTTAATTTATCTGTTCTACTGTTTTTGTTATTTCTATATTGTTTATTTTTGCGCTGATTTTTATTATTTCTCTTATCCTGGCTTTAGGCTTTACTTGCTGGTCCTTTTCTAGCTTCCTTAGGTTCAGGGTTAGGTTGTAAATTTCGGAATTTTCTTTCTTCTTAAGGTAGGCCTGTGTTGCAAAATACTTCCCTTTTAGGCCTGCTTTTGTTACATCCCAAAGGTTTTGGACCATTGTGTTTTTATTTTCATTTGCTTCCATGTATACTTTTTAATTTCTTCTTTAATATCCTGGTTAACGCCTTCATTCTTCAGGAGGATACTCTTTAACTTCCGTGTATTTGTGGCCTTTTCAATTTTTTTTTCTTATGGTTGATTTCAAGTTTCATAGCATTGTGGTTTGAAAATATGCATGGTATGATCTTGATCTTTTTGTACCTGTTGAGGGCTGATTTGTGACCCAATATGTGTGATCTCTTCTGGAGAATGTTCCATGTGCACTCCAAAAGAATGTGTATTCTGCTGCTTTAGGATGAAATGTTCTAAATGTATGTTAAGTCCATCTGGTCCATTGTTTCATTAAAAGCTATTGCTTGCTTGTTGATTTTCTACACAGGTGACCTGTCCATTGCTATAAGTGGGGTGTTAAAGTCCCCTAATATTATTGTATTATTATCCATGATTTTCTTTAGGTCTATTATTAATTGATTTATATATTTAGGTACTCCCAAGTTGAGGGCATAAATATGTACAATTGTTAGGTCTTCTTAATGGATAGACACCTTAATTATGATATAATGCCTTTCTTCATCTCTTATTATAGCATTTGTTTTAAAATTTAGTTTGTCTGATGTAAGTATGGTTATTGTGGCTTTCTTTTGACATCCATTAACATGCTAGATCGTTCTCCATCCCCTCACTTTCAATCTACATGTGTATTTAGGTTTAAAATGAGTCTCCTGGAGGCAGCATATAATTGGATCTTAGTTGGATCTTTTATTTTTTTTAATCCATTCTGATACCCTATGTCTTTTTTTTTTTTTTTAAGATTTATTTATTTATTTATTTATTTGACAGAGAGAAATCACAAGTAGGCAGAGAGGCAGGCAGAGAGAGAAGAGGAAGCAGACTCCCCGCTGAGCAGAAAGCCCGATGTGGGGCTTGAACCCAGGACCTGGGATCATGACCTGAGCCGAGGGCAGCGGCTTAACCCACTGAGCCACCCAGGCGCCCCATACCCTATGTCTTTTGATTGGAGCATTCAGTTCATTTACATTCAAAGTGATTATTGAAAGATATGAATTTTGCGCCATTGTGTTACTTATAGAGTTAGTGTTTCTGGTTATGTTCTCTGGTCCTTTATAGTCGGTTGCTTTTGGTCTTTTTTCTCCACTCAAAGGGTCCCTCTTAATATTTTTTGCAGGGCTGGTTTAGTGGTCATGAACTCCATATGTTTTTGTTTGTCAGGGGAATTCTTTATCTGTCCTTCTGTTCCAAATGACAGTGTTGCTGGATAAAGTATTCTAGGCTGAATGTTTTTCCCATTCAGGTTGAACATACCTGCCACTTTCTTCTGGACTGCCAAGTTTCTGTGGACACATCTGCTGCAAATATGAGCTGTATTCCATGTAGGTTGAGGACCTTTTTCCCCCCTTGCTGCTTTCAGGATTCTTTCCTGTCTGTGTATTTTGTGAATATGACTATCATACACCTTGGTGATTGGTTGGATTTTGTTGAATATAGTAGGAGTTCTCTGTACTTAGATTTTGATGACTGTATACTTCCCCAGATTAGGGAAGTTTTCAGCTATGATTTGCTCAAATAGACCTCTGTCCCCTTTTCTCTCCATTTTCTGGGACTCCTATGATAAACAAATGTTATTCTGTTCAAATAAGTCAGAGTTCCCTAAGTCTACTTTCATGAGCCATTGCCTTTGTTTCCCTCTTCTTTTCAGCTTCATTATTTCTGTAATTTTGGTTTCTATATCACTGATTTGTTCTTCTTCTTCTTTTTTTTTTTTTAAAGATTTATTTATTTATTTATTTATTTGACAGAGACAGATCACAAGTAGACGGAGAGGCAGGCAGAGAGAGAGAGAGAGGAGGAAGCAGGCTTCTTGCTGAGCAGAGAGCCCGATGCGGGACTCGATCCCAGGACCCTGAGATCATGACCTGAGCCGAAGGCAGTGGCTTAACCCACTGAGCCACCCAGGCGCCCCTGATTTGTTCTTCTGCTTCATCCATCCTCATTTTAATGGCATCCATTCAAGTTTGCATCTCAGTTATAGCATTTTTAATTTCAGCCTGACTAGATTTTAGCTCTTTATCTCTGCAGTAAGGGGTTCTCTAGTGTCGTCTATGTTTTTTTCAAGCCCAGCTAGTATTCTTATAATTGTTGTTTTAAATTCTAGTTCAGACATCTACTTAAATCTATACTGATTAAATCTCTGGCTGTAATTTCTTCCTGTTCTTTCCTTTGGGGTGAATTTCTCTGTCTTGTCATTTTGGAGGGGCCAAAAGCAAAATAAAACAAACTAAAAATTAACAAATTAACAAAATTAAATTAAATTAAATTTAATTTAAAAATACATAAAGGGGGACACCTGGGTGGCTCAGTTGGTTAAGCAGCTGCCTTCGGCTCAGGTCATGATTCCAGCGTCCTGGGATCGAGTCCCGCATCGGGCTCCTTGCTCAGCAGGAGCCTGCTTCTCCCTCTGCCTCTGCCTGCCATTCTGTCTGCCTATGCTTGCTCTCTCTCCCTCTCTCTCTGACAAATAAATAAAATCTTTAAAAAAAAATACATAAAGGAAGCTAGATCTTAGGTGTGTTTGTTCTCCTCGTTACTAGAAGCCTGATAAAACAAGGTAAAAAGAAAGAAAAAATTAAAAATTAAAAAATATACATAAAATAAAATAAAAAATTTTAAAAAAATTGTTCTTTAAAAAAAAAAGCCAAAAGGAATAAGCCCATCCCCCCAAAACCCCTAAAGGACACTAAATCCAGTTTCCCCAGAGCTCAGGCTTTGCAGCACTCTATGATCAATAGACTTGGTGTGGGCAAGGTGTTTGTGCTGATCTTCTGGGGGAGGGCCCTATTTGTCTTGATTCTGAGGTGAGACTTGCCCTAGCGGATGTGCACCTGGAGGGTGCAGATGGACACGGCCTGGTGTAGCAGCTCCATTCTCCACTTGGTGGTGCTGTTTAGTTCACTGGGGTGGGTCAAACTGGTGGGAATGGGGAGAAAATGGTTACGCCCTGTTTTCTCTACTGGAGAGTGGCAAGTGTGTGCCACCTTTCTTTAGCAAGTCCTCACAGACTTGCAAACAATGACCCCTCTTGTGTCCCTGGTTTCCATCAGATCCCCACTCTTACCCTGCATATGTCCAAGCTGTCCACCAGTGAAATCATGCAGCACTCCAGTGTTTTATCTCAAGCATGGCTGTGTTTCAAAATCCCACACTTAAGAGACCCCCCGGCCCCACACTAATCCTCTGGGGGAGGTTCTCCCTGTACCGTGGCAGGTGTGACTTCTCTCAGAAGGCAGTCGCCTGACCATGCACCAATTCAGAGTTTATGGTAAATCGCAACATAACAGCCAGCACTAGGGTTTGCTGCCCTCAGCCACCATCTTTGTTCCTATACTGGTGAGCAAGACAGCTGAATGGTCCCCATGGGTCCTCAGCCCACAGAGAGGCTGTATCACCTCTCCCAAATGCACTCCAAGCAGGGGAACCCCTTCACCCCATGTGATCCTGGGGATCCTCAGGCTGCCCAGTGCTGGGCTTCCACCCTGCTCTTCCACCAGAGCACCTCTCAGTTCCCCAAGTGTGAACCTGGTGATGTCCCAGACCTTTGAAACTTTAGACTCTGTGTTCCACTGTTTGTAGAAAACTGACATTATTGTAACCCTCCCTCCTTTTTCCCCATCAATGATTTGGGGTATACTTTTCTTGTACAGTCCCCTGTGTGTGTTTTCACTCTTTTTTTTTTCTCTCTCTCTCTCCCTACTCTTTCACTACTCCCTCCATGATTAGAGTTCACTCCCCTAGGCAGTGCCTAGGGCTCTTTTCTCCCACAAATCAACTCTCTGTAGTCCCTACCTTGCAAAGGTCATTTTTCCAGTTTTAGACATGCAGCTTTGTTCTCTAAGAGTAAAGATTCCAGTAGCTTTCTTGGGTGTTCAGAATGATTTGATATTTATCTAGCTGTGTTCAAGGAAAGAGGCACCTGAGAGTCACCCAGTTCCTCCACCATATTACCTCTCTCTCCCAACCATTTTATTTACCATACTTTCATATTACCAGTGTCTGTGTCCTCAGTATACGACAGGTAGGTGGTCACTTACAGGCAGGGATCATCTTTTTTGTTCTTTGCATGCTGAATAAATAGTAGCATTCTGGAGTTGAATGTATGAATGTAGCAATGATGCAATTAATGACTCTCAATTTCAGATACAAATAAATATTTTTGTACATTGGTTAATGGGAAGTGGTATATTTGCCTCTGAGTCCATATTCTTAATATAATTTTATATGCATTCTTTTTATCTCACAAGATTGGCACATGGTAGGCCCTTAATTAATGTAGAGTGACTGAATGAAGAAATCAATTAATGCATGGCATTCATAGGCTCCTATCCCTTGACAGTAACACCAGACAATAAATATTATTTTTTTAATGGTTAAAATTTTTTTTCATTATGATAAATGTGCTCTTTAATGCCCATCCCCTATTTCCCCTATCCTCCATCCACTTGTTCTCTGGTAACTATCAGTTTGTTCTTTATAGATAAGGATCTATTTCTTGTTTTGTTTCTGTCTCTCTTTCTCTGTCTCTTTTTTCCCCTTTGCTCATTTGTTTTGTTTCTTAAATTCCACATAAGAGTGAGATCATATGATATTTGTCTTTCTGTGACTATTTCACTTAGCATTATACTCTTTAGTTCTATCCATGTCATTATAAATGGCAAAATGTCATTCTTTTTTTAATGGCTGAATAATACCATGCTATATATAATACACACACACACACACACACACACACACACACACATATACACACACACATACTACATGTTCTTTATACATTCATATATCAACAGATACTTGGACTGCCTCCATACTTTGGCAATTGTAAATAATGTGGCAGTAAACATAGGGGTGCATGTATCCCTTTGAATTAATGTTTTTTATTTATTAGGTAAATACCTAGTAGCATGATTATTGGGTCATAGGGTAGCTCTGTTTTTAAGTTTTTGAGGATCCCCGTACTGTTTTCCATGTGGCTGTACCAGTTAGCATTCCCATCAACAGTGCAAGAGGAATCCTTTTTCTCACATCCTCACCAGGACTTGTTTCTTGTGTTTTTTATTTTAGCCATTCTGACAAGTGTGAGGTAATAATTTCATTATAGTTTTGATTTGCATTTCTCTCATGATGAGTGATATTGGACATCTTTTCATGTGTTTGTTTGTCATCTGGATGTCTTCTTTGGAGAAATGTCTGTTCATGTCTTCTGCCCATTTTTTAAAATTGGATTATTTATTTTTTGGGTATTGAATTGTGTCAGATTATTATATTTTGGATACTAACCCTTGATCAGATATGTCATTTGCAAATATCTTCTCCCATTCAGTAGGTTGCCTTTTAGTTTTGTTGATTGTTTCATTCACTATGAAGGAACATTATTTTGATGTAGTCCCAATAGTTTATTTTTGCTTTTATTTCCCCGGCCTCAGGAGACATATCTAGAGAAATGTTGCTATGTCCAATGTTAGAGAAGATTACTGCCTGTGCTCTTTTCAAGGATTTTTATGGTTTTAGGTCTCACATGGGCCTTTAATGCATTTTGAGTTTATTGATTTATTTTTTTTGTATAGTGAAAAAATTATTATTTATTACACAGAATATTTTTATTATTATTTTTAGTTTTATTATTTAGCATGTGGCTGACCTGTTTTGCCGATACCTTTTGTTGAAAAGACTTTTTCCATTTTATATTCATTCCTCCTTTGTCAAATATTAATTGGCTATATAATTATGGACTTATTTGGGGGTTTTCTGTTCTATTCCATTGATTTGTCTGTATGCTTTTATGCCAGTACCCTACTGTTTTAATTACTACTACTTGGTAATATAATTTGAAATCTAGAGTTGTGATATCTTCACTTTTGTTTTTCTTTGTCAAAATTGCTTTGGCTATTTGAGGTCTTTTGTAGTTTCATACAAATTTTAGGATTGTCCATTCTAGTTCTGTGGAAAATGTTGGTGTTTTGATAGAGATTACCTCAAATCTGTGGATTGTTTTTGATAGCATAGACATTTTCTATTTGTTCTCCCAACCCAGGAGCATGGAGTGTCTCCATTTCTTTGCATTGTTTTGAATTTCTTTGATCAGTGTTTTATAGTTTCCAGAGTACAGATCTTTTACCTCTTTGGTTAAATTTATTCCTAGATATTTTATTGATTTTTGTGTAGTTGTAAATGGGATTGTTTTCTTAATTTCTTTTTCTGCTGCCTCATTATTAGTGTATTAGAATGCAACAGATTTCTGTACATTGATTATGTATCCTGCAACTTTACTGAATTCATTTAAGAGTTCTAGTAGTTTTTTGGTAGTCTTTAGGGTTTTCTATGTACACTCTTATGTCATCTGCTAATAGTGAGAATTCTATTTCTTCCTTACCAATCTGGATGTCTTGATTTGTTGTTGTTGTTGTTGTTGTTGTTGTTGCTGTATGATTGCTGTGGCTAGGACTTCCAATACTATGTTAAATAAAAAGTAGTGTGAGTGGACATCTGCTTATCTTGTTCCTAACCTTAGGGGAAAAGCTTTCAGATTTTCACCTTTGAGAATGACTGCAGGTTTTTCATATAAGGCCTCTATTATGTTGAGGTTTGTTCCCTCTAGACCTGCTTTGTTGAGGGTTTTTATCATGAATACGTCAAATGCTTTTTCTGCATCTATTAAAATGATCATATGGTTTTTATCCTTTCTCTTATTGATGTAATGTATCACAATGATTGTTTTGTAAATATTGAAATGACTTTACATCCTGGAAATGAATCCCACTTGATTGTGGTGAATGACTTTTTTAAGGAATTGTTGGATTCAGTTTGCTAATATTTTGTTGAGGAGTTTTATATTTATATTCATGAAAAATATTGGCCTATAGTTCTCTTTTTTGTGGTGTCTTTATCTGGTTTTGGTATCAGGGTGATACCAGCCTCATAGAATGAATTTGGATGTTTTCCTTCCTCTTATATTTTTTGGAATAATTTGAGAAGAATAGGAAATAGCTCTTTTTTAAATGTTTGGTAGAATTCTCCTGTGAGACCATCTGCTCCCAAACTTTTGTTTTTGGGGAGTTTTTTGATTACTGATTCAATTTTATTGCTGATAATTCGTCTGTTCAAATTTTCTATTGCTTCCTGCTTTATTTTTGGTAGGTTATATGTTTGTACGAATTTATCCATTTCTTCTAAGTGAGCTAATTTGTTGGCATATAGGTTTTGGTTATATTCTTTTACAATTATTTTTATTTTTGTGGTGTTGGTTGTTATTTCTCCTCTTTCATTAGTGATTTTGTTTGGGTCCTCTCTCTCTCTCTCTCTCTCTCCCTTTCTGATGAGTTTTGCTAGAGGTTTATAAGTTTTGTTGATCTTTTCAGAGGACCATTTCCTGGTTTTGTTGATTTGTTCTGTTGTTTTGGTTGTTGTTTTCTTGGGTGTTTTAGTTTCTATTAGGCAGTAAATATTCTTCAGCAGAAAGAAAAATCTAGAGATTAATCAGTGTATCCTACGAACTGGGTTTATTCCGATGATACTTTAGAGAACTTTGGAAAATGGTACATAAAGTTTGAGACAAAATAATTAGGCAACCCTTTGTTTTAAAACATTCAGCTTAATTGTATGTTACTGTAACTATAGTTCTCAATCAATGCATCTTAACTAAAGAAATCCAAGGGGCCAAAATTCCTCTATGAGAAGTTATTTCAAAAGGTTTGACAGATTTCAGAGGGCCCTGGGTTATCATCATCCATAGCACATTTCATGCTAATAAAGCTATATTAGAAATATTATTTAAAATTATGTAATCCCGTTTTACTTCATCATTGATGATATTGCCACACAAAACCACAAAACCTCTTATTTAGCATAGAAAATGTGTATGGATTCAGAAATTGAAAGCATCTTTTCCTTTTTTATTTTTGGTCCTTGACATACTGTTTGTTCTTTGCTACCACAGTTTTGCACGATGGCCAGCAGTGGATTGAAACAAGCACATTTTCTCTTCACAATGATGGACTGAACCCCAATTCTTCACATTTTAACCATTTTTAACATACAATAGCTGCACCAGTCATATTCAAAATAGAAGACTAGTTAGAATTTGAAGAAAATTAGTACGTTTAAGAATATGTCTCTATTGTTAGATGTGCCAACTGGCAATACAACTTTGTATTGTATTTGAAAATGTACCTAATTTTCAAAGGTTTCCCAGGCAAGAAGATACCCCTGTTGAGAAATGGGGAGGGTTAACACTTTAAGCCATTATCAAGCATTAACATCCCAGCCAAAACTATTTTAGCCAGTGCTTTCCATGGTGGGAACATCCAGAGAAGATCAAAACCCTGTAGAAGAGCAAGACAGAATAAAAAGCACTGATGAGGACACTACCTAGGGCAAAGAGCCTACCAAATGCTGGATGGACAGAGGTGTTGTGAACACTTGTCTTTCTATGTTGCGACCTGGCCAGATGATCAAGATTGTCCTGGGCTTCTCAGAAGGAGACTGCATAAGTCACATCTTAACAATAAACTTTAAAAACACAAAGTCTTCTGTTTTCTAGGCTTAGACTTTATAGGTTTCTAAATCAGAACTTCAAATTCATCTCCACAGCAAGATAAGAAAAATAAAAAAAATTGATGAAGGACTAAGCCAGTCATGTAAGTAACTAAAGATGCTAAGTCTACATGTTTAGAATGAATGGAAATGAGAGAATAAAATCAACTAAACTAAGTAAAACTGGCCAAACACTTTGTTTTAATAGGTATAAAATATTACTTAGTCTAAATTATCTGAATAATTACTTCTCTTTGTTTTTTACTTAATTTGCCAATACTGAAAAGGCCTTAGGATGGGTACACTTAGAGTCTCAAGGATCCATTTGGATGTCTTCCTTAATCAAATTTTCTAGATAATTACTCAACTATTCAGCTTCTCTTGGCCTGCAGATACTGCCTTTTTACTCCTCTGGGGCACAGTTATTATAGTGGAGAGCTTTTCTGTCAGTTCTGTTCTCATGGAGAGAAAAATAAAAGGTGAAACATATCTACTAGTTTATGGAGACTTTCTCAGAGACTTCTTAGAGCAAACTTACCTATTAGTTGAAGCCTGTCTTAACTCTCCAAATCAACATTAAACTTTCCATATTGGGACAGCCTAGCTGTGGTCCAGAATGGAGACCACCAAGGGCTCCCTGACAAACAGAACCATCATGCTCTTCTTTTGTTGAGAGAGGTGTGCAAGCTAAGGACAGGAACTGGATAGTTCTTCCTCCCTTCAATAAAGGGAACTTTTTGGAGGGGACAGAGGATAAGTTTTAAGAGAAAATCAAGTTCTTGGAATGATTGAGTAACTCTGGCCAGAGAGATACTGCAGTAACTCTGAGAACAGAGATATTTATGAAATATTTGTTGTTCTTCCACCAACACTTAGGCAAGACATCCATTTCTCTAGAATGTGCCATGGTCTTGGAACTCTGCTAGTATGGAAGCACTGAAGACTGCTGTAGCATGAGCACCATGTAGCGGAGGAGCTGCCATTTTGAGAGGTGGTAATAACTGGGTTGCTTTAGTTTTGATTTAGTCCTCTTCTCAGCCATTGTCACTTCCTCTTCTGCCCCATTAAAAACCCATATTTTCTTCATCTTCATAGCACCATCATGTTTTGCATACTTATTTTCAAAACTGTAAATATCCAGTGGATTTTTGGCAAAATGAATCTCCTAATGGACAAAGACACCATACTCTGTACATAAACTTCACTTACATGGAGTTTATGGAGTTGTGTTTTCCAGGTTGAAGTCTACAAGAATTAAGTGCTCAATAAAAGTGGCTTAATGTTGCCTTATTTATATGTCTTTGATTGGCTACAAGAGGCTTCAGCTCCTCCTCATTTGTCAGAACCACTATGAAAGCCATGCAGATCACTTACTACATTATTCCAGGTGACACAGTTCTCAAGGTCATGAGGTGAGCAGTGCTCCCTGGAGTTACCACTGACTGTAAAATGTACTAGCCCTGTATTTCTGGAAGTAAACGACACCAAGGCAATTATTGGAAAGTAATAACCTCAACCTCCTGGTTTCTTAATACAAGATATCATTTGGATTCCCTTGAGGCTTCATTAATATCTAAGATTCCCTGTTTCTTTTCAAGATGTTCCATCTATATGTAAGACCCTAGAACAGTGGTATCTGAAATAAGGCACTTGTATAACAGCAAATACACATGATTATCAGGAGGGATGCAGAAAATAGAACCTATTCTTATAATCATTTCAGCTGGCAAAAGAAGGAAAATAAGCTTTACAAATATTTATTATACAAATTGCCACTTATTCCTTTAGTCTGTCCATATAGCAGATGGTCACATGTCATATAGAATTGGTGATGTGTCCTGAGGGAAAAATGGAATTCTGCAACTCAGCAGGGATGATGGTGACCTCCTCAGTGCTTTACCTTTACTACCTTTCATCATACTGTGAAGGATTATGGTTCACATCTATCTTGTTATGTGGTTTTAGAGGTTTTGCTTTTGATTATTAATTAAACTAAGTTTCACCAAAAAAGTAGCCACAGACTGAAGGTATTATCAATAACATGTGTACTAACTGAAATCTTCATGCCTAATTAATAATCTTCTTCAGATATATACAAAGGAATAACAGGAGGAAGTTAATCAAATATAATTTTAAAAATGGGTCCAAACTTTAAAATTATCAATGACTATTGAAAATATGGATTTATTTCTAGTATCTTTAACAAAGGACCTACAACTGATCATAAATATATGAAAACAAAGAATCTATGAGAGGAAATCAAACCTCTATAATTTTTCAGCAATATTTTAAATAAACTCCTTTACAGAATATCTTTTGAAGTACTTATAAACAATAATAAATAAATAAGTGAATAAATAAATATATGCAAATAAATATGCACATATTAGAACTACATGTTCACAAACGTTTTAGAATATTCCATTTTGCTTTCAAACCAAACTTAAATTCTCTCTCCCTTATGTGTGATAAAACATATTTGACAAACATTATCTGAACTACTTTTAATCCAGGTTAACCCCTCTATAATAATGTTCTGTTATGACTTTTTAATCTTGCATGTTAAGGACTTTTCATTAAAGTGAGCTCAGGTTAGCATTTTTTAACCTGCTCTAAAATGTTAACATGAGCCACAGTGGGCTACCAGCTCAATAATCTTCCAATTGTCCCAAGCTCCAAATGGCCCATCGAGGCTCTATTTGTTCCAGTCTATTGGTTAAGTATGTATTTGCATGGTTTTTAAAAACATTTAGTTATTTACCTAAGAGCCTGAACAGCTGGTCTACTAGGTAAAGGCATTAGGAGACAGTTAATGTTATACCCATTCAATTTAAATACATTTTTTTATAATGAAAAATTTTAAAAAGCAAAATCTCTTCCCTTTAGTTCTGTTTTCCTCTATTGTGTAAACATAAATTGTAGCACATGCTCTGCATAGTAAAGTCTGTTCTAAGAAGTTCATATAGAAAATCATATTTGCTCATGCTGTGGGTCAGTGACCATATCCAAAGTATAAGATTGCAATATTTCATTATTTTTTTCTTTTTATATCAAAAGTAGTTAGACCATATTATAAAGTCATTCCAAAGCTATAGGCACTACTTTTTGAGTTCAGTATGTTTAATTACTTGTTTATATATACTGATAAAACTAAGACAATCTAATAACAAATACAAATTTTATGCATTTAATGTGCTCAGCCAAGATATTCACTATAGATCTCTATTCCTCCAGCCGTCATTTTTCAGACTCCTGAAAGAATTTAGATTTTTATGTTAATGCATACACACACCTCCGCACAAACTTAACACTGCGTATTCTAAAGACATGTTGTTGAACTCATTTTGGAATATCATCATCAAAAAAAAAAAAAAAAAACCCACAAAAACCAGGAGGAACCAGTCCCCTAAACAAAGTATTCCTTCAGGACCTAAGTAAGCTACATACCATGCTAAAAATGCTTTAGCTATGCTGAAAGAATAAGAATGAATGGGTATATAATAGTCTAGGTTTAAACAACTCTGATTTTATGCTCCTTCAAAAGCCAAATAAGTATCTTCTATATGTTATTTCATCTCCTTAAATGTAAACTTCTTGTAGACAGTGACAACTCTTTTAGCTCATCCTAAACATTTTATTGGTCAAGGTTAAGGGCACAACATATTCTTGTACTAATATTTAAAAGTTATAAATAAGGGGCAACTGGGTGGCTCAGTGGGTTAAAACCTCTGCCTTCGGCTCAGGTCATGATCCCAGGGTCCTGGGATCAAGCCCCGCATCAGGCTCTCTGCTCTGCGGAGAGAGTCTTATAAATAAGACTAATGAAATATTTAATAAATTGTTATAACTTACCTTTACAAATATACTTTCATAACAACCGGGAAGGCTAAGTAGGACTTAAAATTCTGATTCCTCAGAGCTCTATCTAAACGTGTATGTGTAGGGAAAGTGGGTTTCTCATCTCACCTACCTTTTCTTCTCATCCTCAGTCTCATGCTGAAAGAGAACCTCCCAGTCTGCATGCCTGCCCTCTTAGAAACTTTCTTCTTAAATGTCCCTTGGCTACCCTTCAGGTCTAGAGATTTGTACACCAAAGATGCTATCCATCCCCTGAGAACAGCCCTGGGAGAAAGCCCATGCAGTCCCCAGCAGTGGACTTAGGGCCATTTAGATAGGGAATTCCAGGGTCTCCAGAATCTAGGGCAGGGTCTAGATGGGCATGTCACTTTAGGCTGTTGGAGTTCCTGTCCTTGCCCAGGTCTTTGCTATTTAAAGTCTTTACTATTTATTCATATTCCGCATGGAACTTAGTAGAGAGTCTTGTAAAGTACTGTTTAGTAGATATTGGTTGATTGATGGTTATTTGGTTAACAGTAAGTGAATTTTATAGTTTATTTATTCACCATAACCACCACTCTGGAAAATGAAACCCATGAGATAAATATTGTATTGATTACCCTCTCTGCAATCATCTAATAAAACAAATAATTCACTTTATCTCATTGCTACATGTTAGCCTAAAATCATAATTTCTTTTTAGAATAGGCTTGAAATTTTCATGCAGTAAGTATAGAAACAACTCAAAATCTCCTGAATTTCAAGTTTGTATCTTGCTAGACTCTTAGTATATTGGTAATACTTAGTATATTGATAATACTGACCACTTAGTTGTCCAGAAGAATCATAGTGGCCCCATCAGTCCAGTGCCTGATGGTGTATCTGAAGTAGCAGTTACCATATTGATTGTAATGCTAGTGTTTTTACATCTCTTTATAAAGATGACTCCTAAAAAGATAAAAGTATCCTTTAGACCATGAATTTTAAAAGTTACTGAATTTCATCATATGTTTAAGAAGAAAAAAGAAAATTTCAAACTTGATCATCTCTTCTCTGTTTAGTCTAGCAGCTGCCTTGGACATTTTGCAAAAACATTTTTAAAAATATGATTTGCAATTTTAGACACTGGATCTTTCCTATGAGAATCACAAACAGTTTTTGAGTTCGATTCTCTGTGCTCCAGCTTTTACTCAATCTTGGTCAAAGCCCAGGATGAGAGAGGGAGATGTGTGAAAAACGAAAACTCAGACTCCTCTTCTGAAAAGTTAAAATGAATAAATCCAACAGCAAAAGTATGTCAATTTGAATTTAATGTCTTTAAATCAATAGTTGCATTTTAATGTTTCAAATGATTAGCACATTATAGACAAGTCATGGATAAATAAATTAAAGCTTATTAATATCATTTCTAGGAATCCCAAATAATTAGCAACCGCATGCATGGTGAATTCTAATTCTGTTTACATTTGTATTTCTAAGTCTGGTACTAAGGCACAGGACAAATCAATGAACCACTAATGCAGACTATAGATTGCCTAAAAGATGCCATATAGAGAACTAAACTATCACCAGAAGTGATTTAAATAGAATGCAGAATGGGGACTTATAAGTTAGAAATAAAACATAAATAGATGAAATGAGAGGAAAACAACAATATTTAATTGTTGCTATAGGTCAACTAGGTTGCATTAGTTTTTCTTTGCAGCAAGTTGTTATGCTTCAACTTGATGCTTCAACAAGATGCACAATGACTATGTCAATGTATCTAACGAAGATGTCCAGTATAATAGCATTTAAGTAAAAACTCAAATTTTGATTAGAGTATCAGTATTCTACTTGAGTTTCATACCTGTGAGAAATTGAAAATTGTATGATTTTTTTGAAGATTTTATTTATTTATTTGAAAGAGAGAGAGTGGAAGGGGGAAAGGAGAAACAAACTCCCTGCTGAGCAGAGACTGGGCTTGATCCCAGGACCCTGAGATCATGACCTGAGCCAAAGGCAGATGCTGAACTGACTGAGCCACGCCCAAAACTTATATAATTTTAAATACTTGTATTTTCTAATGTATTTAATACTGTTACCTCTTATTTCTACATAGCAGTTTTTTTTTTTTTGGTTTTTGAAGTAGAAGTATGTAGAAATGTGATACATTTGTCATCTGTTTTTCTTTACTAAAGAGTATTAGCAATATTCATTTCAGATAACATTAAGTCTCTTGTGCAATGCAAAGTAAAATTTCTTACAGTTGAAAAAAAGCAGTCATTCTCAGACCTTTTAAAAAATGTCAAAGTGCTGTTAGTTTCAGAGGGTTTATTGGCACATGTCATTTCTCCCTTTTTTGTGGCTTTGCGTGCATCTCACTTTCCCCACCATCATCTGCAAAATAACAATAGCTAAAGGATTTCCTACGATCCCTGACTACTGAAAGACACATTCCTTTCTTTCTTTTCCCTATCATCTCAAGAAGCTCAAACATTTGACCATGTTCACACATTTCCCCAGGGATGCCACAAGAAGCAGGAGGATGAGGTGGTTTTGTCTTTGTTGCTGCAAGTGTGGCAAATCCCTTTCTGGCAAAGAAAATGAGTGGAAAGATAAGTGCAATGTCAGGATAACTTGCTACTTAACTCAGGTCATCTGTTGAGAGAGAAAAAGAGAGAGAGGGAGAGAGAGATGGAGGGAAACCATACATATTCATAAGCTTTGAGCCTTTCCTGAGGTTTATATAAATCCACATGTAGTCATTCCATTGCTTGGTTAACGCTGTTAATGATAATATGCATTTTCTGCCAATGAAAGAAACAACTCAGCCTTTATTTGGCTACTATAGGGAATATATTTTATAAGTTTTCCAGGTCATAGAGAGTTCAGTTAGTAGAGCTGAAAGTGGACCTCACTTGATCTGGAGTCAAAACTGACTCTTCATCTGCCTTTGACTTATCCACATATAAGTTGGTGGTCCCTCATCTAGATGACATAATACGGTTTCAGAAGAGAGCAAGGCATGCAACACTGTACTTCAGCTCAATTCTATTATTTGGAATGAAAAAAACCTTAACTTAAAGAACTATCTGCTGAGGTGCTTTCAAAAGTGTCCTCTTCTCAACACTGGTTCTAGGAAACACTCATTTACTTCAAGCTCTAAGTAATTTGATTATTCAGTCTCTGGATACAATTTTTCTTTCATGTATATGACTTTCTAGTATTAAAATTAAGCAAATTAAACACACTGTTACATTTTCTCTACATAAATCAGCAAAGAATGAAGTTCCACATGTAGTCATGGGCATAGGTAAATTAGGTGGAGACAGTGAGATGGTATTTCTGATTTAATCAAAGGTCTTATTGCCAAAATTTCTCTACCCATAGATATCCAAAATGCATATTATTAAACTTTGGGTTGTGACACTATCTGGAAAAGGCAAATCGTATTAAAATGTTATCTCGTTACTCAGCAATTAACTTGTTACTGCCTTCAACACCTGTGAGGCAATTAACATGGATACATTAAAAATATGGATCTTTATCTAGGATGACCAATAAAAGGAAGGAAGTTGAGTCTGCCTACCCCGCACTGGACATATTGAGAGACCCAGAGCACATCAGCCAGAGTGCAGGGAAAATCTTGAAGTGAACAGAAGTGGTAGGAGGTGGGGAGATCAGAAGGATAGCATTAGAGGGGAACCATCTTGCTTTTTCTGGGGGAGTGAAAGTGAATCAGCTTTCTAGGAGTTCTGGGCTTAGAAGTGACCTCAGATGTAGGTCCATAACTATGGGAATTGGGACGGTACTGCTTGAGGACCTTCCTTTTCTGAGGGTAGGCACGATAGAATCACCATCTACGGCAAAGGAGGTGCCAAGGGCCCAGAGGCAATAGCAGCATCATGGAAAGCCCATGGAGATGAGGCACTCAATAATGTGGATGTAGAAGTTAAAGAATATTAGAAAAAAAATATTGAACATTCTTCTACACTCAGTACTCTATTGGGGAACAAATGGAACCTAGAATGGGCAGAGCCTAGACTTCAGCAATTGTATCAAGGTGGATCTCTCCATACAAAAAAATAACTTTAGAAGGGGTTTAGGATGTACTAGCATTCATGGAGAATTGGATACAATTATTCTCTGGTTAAAGCTTACATTCTAATAGATGAGACAGACAAATAGCAAACACACGTGGATAACTTTCCACCCCCACACACAATAGTTAAAAAAAAAAAGAGTGCAGATTGTGGGGGGAGGAGATAGAGAATAATAGAAAAATTATTTTGGATGGGGCTGTGCAGAAAAGTTTCACTGAGGAGTTGACAAGTTAAAAACCAAAGAAGGAATTGACAAGTTAAGAACCAGCTGAGGAGTTGACAATTTAAAAACCAAACATAGGGAGGACTCATCTGCATCCCTGAGTTGCAGTGAGCTTGACAGAGAGAGGAATGGGAAGAGTGAGACATTGAAAGAGCAACAGGGGAGAGCGTGCATACTTTAGGCAAGGTTGAAGGGAGGTATAGGGCCACAGCACTAGGTAAAAGGCTTGGAGTCACAGTAAATACAGTCACTGCAGCTATTAAAGGGGTGTGACAAAATCAAATTTACATTTCGAAATCAACACTTTTGTGAGAATCCAGGGCAGAGCAAGGAAGTAGAGAGGGGCCAGTTAAAGCCATTGTCATCCCAGGGAGATGACATTCACAGGACGAATGTGGTGGAAGTGGGCACAGGACTGGCTGATAGGTTAGATGTTTATAAATAAACCAAAGTGGGGGGTACAGAGAATGAAGGAACAGGCAGAAGAGGTTTGGGGGAAATTATGAGTTTAGTTTATACATGTTTAGATAGAAGTGTAAGCTAGGCAGTTGCGTATAGAATTTGGGAGGGAAGAGTAATAAAGATGATCTTATGTTTGCGTGTTTAAGTCCCTTTGAAGTGTTTTCTGTATGCCTGTGCCCTTGAAGAAGCAGCTTTTCCTGGCACTGTTATTCATTCACGCGTTCATTCATTCATTCATTCATTCCATAAAGAAGAACTATCATTCAAAGCATTGAGCCAGGTGCTGTGAGGGTATGAAAATGAGTAATGTGTGCTTAGAGGGTAGGCTACACGTGCAGAGAGAGAATGCCTGGCTCCAGCACCTGCGTGGGCTTCGGAATCACATGGTCCTGGTGCAACATTACTTTGTCCATTAACTGGGCTTGGGCCATGTGCTTAACTGCATGTCTCCTATCTCTAAAAGGAAGGACTCAAGACACTTAGTTCATGGCCCTTTGGGAAATGTTAATGTGACTTGAGAGGATAGTAACCAACACATAGTTTTTAGTAAACCACAGTTAGTGTTGTTTGTAGTAACATTTGCTTATATTAAATTTAGGCTGTGACAAATAAGTATATACATTGGTAAACAGGACGTAGTCCCGAAGAGAAAAGACCAGGATGCCAAAGAATCTTCAGACAAAGCATGTCAAAGAGCCCAAAATAGACTAGATGTTCAGCTTTGAGGAAGGCTTTCAGGAATATTTCGTGACTGCATTAAAGTGGAATTCTGATACAAAAAAGATTAGGTGCTCTCATTTTGAAAGCAAAATTAACTTGGATGGTTTTCCTTACTGGTTAGTGAATTCCCTAGTAGGACAGTGTTCAAGCTCAGTCTAAATGATCTTTAATTGAAGGGAAAGTACAGGGCCAAATACTCATATAAGGGAAGGCTGAAAAGGATGACCTCCTGTTTCTTTTACTTTAATCCTGGTGCCACTTCTTTCAAGGAATTTATAATCTTTTGGAGTACTTAAGACATAGAAGAAATGTACTGTCTTGCAAACCAGCAAGGGGTATGGTGTTTCAGAAAATTTTCTTTCGAATGCAGCAAAACTCTTTTTTTCAAAGAATTCTTTAAAAAAATCAATGTGTTAAATGTGAGCCCCTTTGGTAAAGTCTGGCCCATGCCAGATATTTAGTCATATTTAAATAGTGATTTAACTTTCAGTGTTTTAATATTGTCTTCTTGACTCAATTTTTATATCCAGGAAAACTTAAATGGACAATTCAATCAGCCAAGTTCTTTGAATTTAATATTTGGGTATGTCACCTGACAAAACAATATTTGCCCCTCCAGTTCCTAAAGCTTATTCTTGAAAGTGCATCATCATAATTTTATAGCCATGATAACGACTTATGAAGTTAATAGAAAATAACGTTGACATTGAGATAATTCCGATATATACCCCTCACTTTGTGTTTAGTTACAGACTGACTACAGAAATGAATCAAATTGAAGTATGTTTTTAACACAGATACAAGCTATGAACTAAACTCTCTGTCAGTTTTGTGGAAGGTTTTCCCAATTCCATGCTGCAACAACTTATAAGAGGACCAACTTATAATGAAGTCCCAGTGCTGCCTCCTCTTGTCCTCTAGGAATTCAGATCCTGGGCAGAGGCCATTATCTTCTTGAACTATCATCCGACATTCAGAATGGAAGGTTCAGGGCACATGAATAATGACACATGAGGAGGGGAATACCTGTCTATTCCCAAGCTTACCAATTCCCATATGTCTGCCTATACCAGTGGTGGCAGGGCTACAGTAAGAAGCCAATTATTTAAGAAAGTTTTGTTTTGCAGTAAGGCAGGTTCTCTGACTGCTGCACATTAATTCCTGGCTCTAGATGTCATGGCCACCTGGTTAGTTTTGCCTGCACATGTCAGCCCACAACAAAACAACTCTAATCTACAACTCTATCACTATTAAGCAGAAAAGAAATTAAGGCTCCTGTTGAACCTGATTGGAGAGTAATTATGATTTAGCCTACTGGAAGTCTTCCTCCTAGGACCATTTGACCTGCTTCCATGTTACAGAAAGAAGCTTCTTCTATTAGAAGAACTCGAGCAATGGACAGACCTCACTTGCAGAGATCCCTGTGGGATCTTGATGGCCCAACAGAAAGGGTCTCTGCTCAAATAATATCCTAGAAAGAATGCTCCTAGGGAAGGGGATGCAGTCTTGGAATCCTGGAAAAGTAGAAATATAGCTAGTTGGAAAATATTAATGTCCCAACTTGTTTTTAACCACTGAATTTATCAGGCTCCCCTTAAGAAAACCAAAAGCACACTGGTGATTTCAACAGTCGAAAGTAGTGTCACAAGTCAGTTAGAGAAACTTTGGAGAGATGGCAAAGATAAGAAGGAATCCCTGCGGTGACTCGGAAGTAGATATTACAGGAAGCAACTTCTGCTCCTGGCCCCAGGAAAAGAATTTGGAGTCATTAGACAATTGGAGGAAGGCACAGAGCTGGAACCAGGCTTCCGAGGAGGGAACACTGACCAGCTGCTGCCTCAGAAGCTGGGAGGAGGGTCCCTGTAAGGTTGGGACATAGTTCTGTGAGGAGGGACCATGGGGCTGGTCCTGGGAGGGGAGATAAAATTTCTCAGGTTGGATTCATCTGCTGTTTGGAACCAAACAGAACTACCAGAGTTAAGAAGCATCTATGAACAAAAATACGCGTAAGAGCCTCTTCCTCCTCCAGCCTTTATGTTCCCCTCTGGGTATCACTTGGGAGAATAAGAAGATGCGTTTAGAGCTGAGAGACAATGGCCTAATAACCAGCATAGTCGCAGTGTTAAATTTACCTGACACTTTGTTTGGTTGTCTTCTGACATGGGTACTTCACCCTATCAATAAGGAAAATAAGGCAGAGAAATGTAATGTGACTGGGATTTCAAACTTGAGCCCCAATCCCCGCACGCCAGCCTATAGCTCTTTCCTCTCTGGCAAACATTTTTTGAGGAGTCTTTTTTTCAGTGGGAATTAATGTGATAATGTTCAAGAAGAAACACTTCTGAAACAGATATATCTGCATTTTGTAAGCAGATGTCAAGTCCTCAAAGCCTTCTGCCTCTTTTACAGGACCTCAGTGCTCGTTAATCTAGTGCCTCCCATCCTGTTAACAGTCAGTAAAAACTTGCTTTCTCTTGAGAAATTAAAAAAAATAAACGATTCTGAAGTAATCATCAATGTGCTTTCATACATGTCACCATTGGTATTGTTGAGGCAGGAGGGCTGAGAGCTAGCTTCCTGCCCATTCAGTTTGATAAGTAGGTAACTTGGGTCTCTAACATACTGGCCGCTTACATGAATCACTTAAAAAGTACATGAGAAGGAGATGGTGAGTAAATAGCCTATCAGAGGATCAATCCATACATTTAGTTCTCATGCCATTGTACTAAAATTATTCTTTTGTTTTTGACATTCTATTTAAAAAGTCTATTAAATCATAATGTTCAAAGTAGAAAAAATATCCCTCTGTGCTCTTGAGTAAAGTATAGAAAAGTACAAAACGTGTTTAAGATGTCTGACTGGATTTTCTTTTTTCCATTGCTGGTAGAAAACTATATCCAAAAAAGTTTAGAGATACTGAAGAGAACTTACTGGAAACAAAAGAGACATATTGGAAAAAAAGCATGTGGATCCAATAACAAGGGCAGTAGTGTTGTTCTAAAATTTGTTTGTCCTTCCCTTCAGCTTATACTATTTACATATTCACTAATTTTACAATGGAGACCTCTTGAACATATCAATAGGTCGATAAATCCATGATGTTAATGGGGCCATCTTTAACTCGGTCTTGACGGGAGGGGTTCTGTGGATGGTGAATTATATTGCTATAAAAGTTGGTACTAAAAAGATTTGTAAATATTGATTGAGACTTTTAGCATGCCAGTCAGTCAAACAGAAAAGGTAGTGTTGCAGACTTGGGTACAGCCTGAATCCATTCAAAGAATTAAATGAGATAAGCTTTTTGGTTTCCTGAGATTCAAACCATCTCTTGCCATTTTCTTTCCCTTCCTGTGCTCCACAAGGTGCTGTTTCCCATCTCTGGGCCTTTCCACCCTTTCTCTTCTACCTGGAATGTCCCCATCAACACTCTGTCAACAAATGCACCACTGTAGCCCAGTTCCTTTTTTCAAAGGCCCACTGTAGCCCAGTTTCTTTACCTTATTCTCTCTCATCTTTACCTTATGCTCTCCCACATAATCCACTGTTTATCATAAATCATTATTCTCTCCCTTCTTAGCAGTCCTTAGGAATAATACACTTTGCCGTTCATTGATCCTGTTACCTCAAGGCTATTTAATATATCTTGCTCCTGGACTATGAGCTCCTCAGGCAAGGTTTTCATCTTATCTTTATCATCCATCCACCTCTCCCTGCACCAGCTGAAAGTAAACCGCAGGTATATTCTGAATGCTTCCTTGCTTGGATACAGCAATTTCCAATTTCCAAAGCACTCTTACAGATATTTTTCTGAATAATGTGGGAACTATGGGAGCTAGATAATGTCATTTCCTTATAATTAAAGACACTGAGACTCTGATTGGTTAAGGGGATGTCTCATGGCGAAAGTCAGCAAATGAAGAGCTAGGACTAGATACTAGAGTCTCCAAAAATAAGTTCAAAGGTCTTTTGGTTACAAATTTTAAGGTATTTTTCTCCATGCATTATCCTAGGATAAATTCAAAATAAAAAGGGTGGGGGGAGTAAAACAAGGCTATAATTATTCTCTAAGTATGCTTTATATATTTATTTTACCAGAATATTCTAGATTATTTTGTTTAAAGTTCAGATGACTGAGGCCTCACTGCAACTTGATGAATCAGATCTCTTGGTGCAACCTAAGAATCAAACTATATTTCAGAATTTACTGATACAGAAAATTGAGCAATTGAGGCAAACTGGGTGGTTATATTTTGTTACCTTATGAGTTCAAAGAGTGAAAGAACACTTTCCTTTGCAACTCTATCACTTAGAACAAACTCTGAATTTTTAGTTTCCTAATATTCTGTCTCCTTCATCACTTGCAGTGTCACTTTCATGGAGTGGATATAAAATAGGTATAAAACCTCCATAAAACATCCATCAATACATTTAACTGTAGCTGTCAACCCCTGGGGTATGTTTAAAGGTGAGAGGTTGGGACAGAAAGCCATAGGTAGCAGAACATTATATTTTGCCAGCACCATTGACAGGCAAAGATCCTTTCATATTTAGAGCACGTACTCATTTTTAATCGAGACTGCTCTCTTGTTTTCTCTTAGTCTACATGTGTGCAAAGGCAATCTGGAACAAAACTAGCAATGTTCCTAGAAATATCGTTCCTGAGCATGGGTAGTTTTCTCTTCGAGAACAACTTCAGAGAGAAATCTTTGCCACGATTGTGGATGTTAGAAAAGTGCGCTTTTTGACTGGAAGTAGATTGAGCATGCTGGGATGGAATACATGTAGAATGAAGACAGTTCAGGGTATAGCCCACTACGATGCAAAGGGAAGACAACACCAGGAGAGAGAAAGACCAAGACGGTAACAGGGGTCTTTGTGCATCTTGAGTATCTCAGCATAGAGTAATTCATCAACAACGCCAGCCCTCCATGTGAATGCCTTTGCAATCTCTCTGCTATGCCATCTTTCTTTATATCTGTATGTAAATACATATATACATGTGTGAATGTCATTGTATTCTTTATTTCCAAAGTTATAATTTATTCAACAACCATTAACTGAGTGCCTTTAGAGATCCCACAAATACACAATTTCCTTCATGTTTGGCCCATTCTCTTTCACTTATTCCCCCTTTCCTGTTTTGTTTGAGTCATATGGCATGCTGTATGGACTAAAGCGGGTTGTATTGGACTTAATAACTCATTCTAGCTCCAGCCATGTGTACAGAGCTTATTATTTGGGAGGGTTCCACCCACTAATAGCTCTGGCATCCGAATATATTGTTTTCAGAGCTCTTCTGACATCACTCAGGCGTGCCGATTGTACACAAACAAATATGTCTGGGCTTGATAAGGCTAAATTGCATATAAGCTCAAGCTCTTCTTTGCTATTATGTTTAAACAAAAATAACCATGTTATTTCCAGATCCAGTCAGACCACAAGAAAAGCTACCAGCTCTTGCCAAATATCAAAGGATAGATTGGTAAGAACAGAGGGGAAAAAGACAAAACTTATTTTCTTTCTTAGAACAAGTAAAGCAAATAATCCAATTGGAAGGCTAGAGGCATTGTTTGATGGACTGGCCTGGGGCTGAAGCCAGCTTCCCCATGCCTTTATCCCCTCTAGTCAGAAAGGAACACTTTCTAAAACAGGCAGTACTGACTGTATTAGTCAGGGTTCTCCAGAGAAACAGAACCACTGGTATCACACACACACATACACACACACACACACACACACACACACACACACACATTTGTATGTTATAATGCATATAAGTATATGTATGTGTGTGTGTATGTGTGTGTGTGTGTGTGTGTAAAGAGAGAGATAGGTTCATTATTAAGGAATTGCCTCACATGATTATAGAAGCTGAAAAGCCCTTCAGATCTGCATTCAGGAAATTATAGATCCAAGCGACCTGATGGTGTAGTTCTAGTTTGAGTTTGGAGGCCTGAGGACCAGGAAAGCCAGTGATGGATGTTCCAGTCTACAAACTAGCAGGCTTGAGATCCAAGAAGAGCCAATGTTTCTGTCTGAGCTCAAAGGCCAGAGAAGAGCAATGTCCCAGTTCAATCAATCAGGTGGGAAAAATTCCTTCTTATTCAGACTTTTTGCTCTATTCATGTCTTCATTTGGTTGGATAAGGCCCACTCCAAATGGAGGGCAATTTACCTTACTTTGCCTGTTGATTCAGATGATCTAGAAACACATTCATGTACAAACCCAGAATAATATTAGCCCAATGTTTGGGCTTCCATAGCCCAGTCAGGTTGACATATAAAATTAACTGTCACACTGACCTTGAATTCAAGACTTCAGCAGACTGGAGACTTGAAGGCCATGGAGGTCTAAACCCCTACTTAGGACAGGTATCCCTTCCTCCACCTCCACCATTGTCATCCAGATTCTGCATGTGCATCTCAAATTATACTTTCCCTGGGTGCCCACTCTGTTGCTGGAAATGTAGACTGAAACATTTATTTGTATCTGACCTAGTCACTTCATATGCCTACATCTGTGATCGAGTCCTTCCTCAGCTTGGAATTCTTCCTTAAGTAGGTCTTTCCCTTTGAGTCTTCTCGTGTGTTGTCAGACATTTACCAAGTCTTCTGCCCCCAGGAAGTTCACTCTAGTAAAAAGGGGCTAGCAACCATAGAACAGAGAAAAGATAGTAAATGTGCCAAGATGTACAAACAGCTCATGGAGGAGGATGGGAGGCATAAGGATCAGCGTTCCTACACCTACTTCTTGCTGTAAGCAAACTGACTAGAACTAATCAGTCATACTGTGGACTAGCACCCTGGGTGTTTCTTATATTGCACTAGATGCTATACAGAAATATGAACTCTGAACCTGTATGAGTACGACATAGATGGAGGAGAGGTGGAGAAAGGGCATGTTACAAATGCAGCAAAATGTACCAAGCAATATTTGAAAAACAGTCAGTGGGTGGTCAGGCTGAACGAGCTCAGAGGAGGAAGTATTCATTGGAGGCAGGCGGCTGAGAAGGGGTTTGTGTTTTGGATGGGTATTGTTTATCTTCTTTTGAAGGGAAGGAAAGATTTCCTGGGAAAAGGAAGGGGTCTCTGTAAAGGAAGGAAGGCAGGAATGAGCATTTCTATTCAGGAATTGTTGGTTGAGTGGTCATACCACTGAGATGCCAGCTCCTGAGCTTTCTAAGGTAAATTATGCACAATTACAATTGTGCAAAAAACAATTACACCATCGGGCTCCATAAGATTAGGAGAAAATCCTGAAGAAGTTTGTTGGCTCTAGGGATTTAAGGTATTTATTTACCCAGACTGTAGGAGCTGTTCAGACAGATATGAAACTTGCCTGCACACATCTGTCCCCCTAATGGGCTGCATCGTGTCCCCGGTGGCCACTGCTTGGGATGAACAGAAATTTCAGTCTCTCTCTGCACCAATTTTCACACCCCAGAAGGGGGGCAATTAATGTTGCTTCTGACAGTTATTCCAGTTTGGGTCCAGACCCCTGGGATGAAAAAAATCTCACTGGGATAACTAAGAGTTGTATCTAGACTTGCAGTGTAAAGCTGCTTTAAAAAATTGAATTCAAATGTTTCAGATGGCTGCTAGGCAATGGTGTCTTGGAGAATCTTTAGGATCACAAAAATTATATCTCTTTTATCCTTTAATTTGTTTTAAAATAATTATTGGGTGTATAACATGTGCCCAAGCATGTGCTAGCTGCTGTAGGGTGGATACGAGAAAAAAGAAGGTAGAGAGTCTGGCTCTAGTGAATTAGACATCTAGTTGGAGGAACAAGTTACTGATGATGATACAGCATCTCAAACAAGGTAGTTGCTCTAAACAGCTTTGTTGAATAAGTCAGTAAGATGCAAAAGACAACGGGAAAGTAAAACTATTGAAAAGATTTAAAAAAAAAAAAAAAGATCCACAACAATTAATTTAGTCCCAAATTGTTGACATCCCCTCCCATGCTGTCAGATTTTTCCTAGTACTAGTTCTCTTTGATTCCATGAAACTTTAAGAGAGTAAAAACATTGTGCGCGCCCTTTCTTCCCACTGCAGAACCTCCATGCCTGCAGTTTTTGCTGTGAGAAATAGGTAAGTACAATTAGTTTGTACCTCACGTCTAGTTATCACTCAGCTGAGCCGGCTGCTGAAGCTTTACATTTTCACGTAACACTCCTGTACATATCTCCTTTTTTAATTATTTCTACAGGTTTTAATTTGTAAACTGTTATGTGAGATTTGGGGTTGCATTTTGCCAGAGGAACTGATATGATTGGAGAAGCCAATTACCATCTTACCTGAAGTTTTTTTCAGACACAGAATTATTACATATTTCTAGTGTCGGGGGGGGGGGGGTGTTCTCCAGAACAAGCTTCTAAGCAAACACAACAATTCTGGTCTCCTGAAAATTGATATATTCAATTAAATGCTCACAATCTGGTTAGCTTTCAATAAATACCATTTAAAACTGAAGGCCTCCCTGTTATAAGCATGACACCAGGTAATGAAGCTTGTATCATTGTTGCTTTCAAGATTTTCATCCAGTAATATGCAGCTTCAAAACTCTTATCATTGAGCTCCAAAAGCAATTTGACTTACATTATAGGTCTCTTGCAATAACTATCATCATTATTTTAACTTGATACTCCTTGTAGTAAAACCTTTTAATTTAGGTCCCACCAAATTGAAAAGAGGTGGAACTAAAATTTGAATTTAAAAAAAAATCCTTTTTTCTTTATAGAGAGATGGAGGAGTGTGATGTAGTTATAGAAAACCTCCATACAAGCAGGAAGAAACAAAATATTTTAAGAAATGTTAACAGTTAATAAGCTCTGAAAACCCAAAAAACAGTCACAAACACATATATAATTAAAAATAACTTTTGGCAATAATTATGAATATAGATTTAACCATAAACACAGCACACATATATATGTATGTATGTATATGCATATGTATATAAATGTCTGTGTGTATATATTTGCAAGTTACGAATGACTTTCAGTGATCACTATCATATGTGCTAAATGATACTAATGATCTCTGTGTCGGAAAGATTAAGGTCCAGTTATCATAAGTACTTGAATGTAATAGAATTGAATCGAAATGCCCACAGACCTGACTTCATTAATTCACAATGTCTTGCCCTCTAATGAGAGTGAATTGATGTTTTCGTTCTAGTGTATTTAATCAAATACTGGAGGAGCAAGAAGGAGGAGAGGGTGGAGGAGAAAGGAGTGGAGGCAACTTTTACTTAATATTTTCACTGAGAAGTCACAGCTGTCAATTCTCATTGACATTTTCCTATACTCTGCTTAATTAATGCCTTTATTGCCATAAACTGAGTGTTTCTGCTTGCTAAGTAAAAACTGGGAAGGAAAGCCCTTTAATTTGACATTCTGCCTCCTCCAAGTAGATGTTCACCAGCAAGTTTAGCTAGCTCTCTTTTCTGATCACGATCTGGTAAGCATTTGAGCATGTAAATGCCTATTCTGGGTAGGATATCATGAAAGACCTTGGATTTCATACCATGGAATTAGCACCAAAGAGGAACCATTAGGAGAGTGTAGCAAGGCCATAGATCAATTTCACTGTCATTTTTAACAAGGCATCTCTGGCTACAACATGGTAAGAATGGATTGAAGTGTGTGGGAGTGCCTGGCATAAGTAAGTTTTCTAATGGTCCAAAGTAGAACTGATGAACTGACCCAGGAAAGGACATTGAGTATGATGGTGAAAAAAGCATATTCAATCTAGATTTAAGGTATGTAACTAAGAAGATTGTGCCCGAGTATGTACTGGGCTTGAGGTTTGGGAAATTAGTTGTGATATTCCTGAGTGTTCTGCCTTGAAACATCACACAGACATCAGTGTCGTACTCATAAGAGGAATTAAGGGGACACTATGCAAATATGTTGGGAAGACTACCTAAATCCTCTGTCTCAGCAAGATTGCAGTATTAACTCTGGAGGAAAATTCAAGTGCAGAATTTAACCATTGAGGATGTATTATTTGCTAGACACTGTGTTATGGAATTGCTTTTAAAGTAACAGTGACCAGAAAATGTAGAAATTTACTTCGGGGTCAAATTGAGTGGCTAAAAATTAAAGTATTGGAGAAACTTATTGGAGAGGTGCCAGAGTCAGTAGGAGCCTCACTCGAACTGAGTTACATGTTAGTCCTCAATATGCTTAGAAGTGAGAAGTGGTCTCCTGAGTTAAGATGGGACTCATAAGCAAAGGCACTGTAGCCAGTGTGTTGGGGCAGGGGGAGGGCTGTAAAGAAATCAAAATTTTAGAAAAGGACATAGCTGGGCATGAAATCTGGCCATTAATCTTTGGGTGCTCTTGCCTTGGTGCCTGTTATAAATAGCAGTTCTCTAATGGAAGTGGGACAGTGGTACTGTTACTGTGGTTGTTACATAGAGCACCCATGCTGGACAGAGTTAAAGGTAGGTTGGTTTTTCTTAACAGACAGACCGGTAAGTCAGTGAACAGAGGAAAAAGAGGCACAAAGTCGTATAATTATGATATGCGCACTTTTTGGTATGTAGATTATATTTCAATACAAAGATGGAAAAAAAAAAACAAAACAGTATCCCAGTGAGGATGATAAATTACATGGTCTTTCAGGAAGGCTGGGACCAGCACTTACAGATCACCATATAGTTTAGTACTTAATGGAATAAACTAAGTATCCTAGTGAACAAGCATGTTTCCTCACCATTTCTGACCTCCTCATAAGCCCCACAATGTCCTGTATGGTTCAAACCCTATTCTGTGGCTGGAGTTCAGTAAATGCTCATTGAACTGAATTTTACTAGTTAGAGGGGGGAAAAAAGAACTAGAAAAATAAGAAAGATGACCAGATAGAAATATACTAAAAAAAAAAAAAATTAATTTACACATTAAACCACGGAGCTACTTTTTTAAAGTGCTGAATTCTGGAATTTTGCTGAAATGTCCATGAGGCAACAGTTTGCTTCTTATTCCATCTGTGTTTCTCTGCTTATATCAACAGTACTAGAAATGTCTCAAAAAGTGCCTTTTGTGAGTTTCCAATGACTTACTTGCTCACTCATCTCATTATCTGGCAGGCCGTTTGTCTTTCTTTTTTTCTCCCATCTAACAAATGTAAAACCTCCAGGGTTTTCTATACATATCCTTTTTGAAAATGTTTGTTTCTGTTTGTATGTGGGTGTGTGTTTCTCTAAAATACAGCCAAAACCCATTAGAATATGCTGTCAGAGTCAGTGGTAGGATTTTGTGTCATTTCCCTTTCGACTTGAAAAATAGCATTTTAAAAAAAATATTTTTCATACACGACATTTTTCTCCCTATTCACTTTGATAGCACCACCTGCTTCGGGAAATATATATTTTCCACAAACCACTCAAATGAACTAATCCATTTTCACTATGTGTCCTTTTTGGCAAAATATCTACAGAATTTGCTTTCATAAAGATAAATTCTGTTGCTTTGCTTCTGTCTTTTTTTTTTTTTTTCTCTCTCTCTCTTTATGAAAGGAAAATGATTCCTTGTTTTCTTCCTTGTGGGGGAATGCATACAGAAATGAAATTCTAGGAACAATTAAAACCAATGAGTGAAACTCTGGTTTTGGACAAATTTATTTTAACCTTTCTGTTTTTCCTTCTCATTTGTAAAATGAGAATTTTGGAGCAGGTGTCTTTCAAGTTTCATTTGCCAAAGATTCTGTGATTTTTGTCATGATATTTTACCTGGAATTAGAGGCAGATGTAACGTGGGTTTCTCGGTGTGCTGTGTGGTACATCAGGTATCATGATTTGTAGAATTAGTGGTACTTGGTGGCAGTTTTCCCATGTGGGGGAAATAAAAGAGGTTGGAATCATCTTTGGAATTATATTTTAATTGCCTAAAAGGGGCAAGAGACCAAAAGAAGGAAGGCAGAATGGGGCCCAAATAGATTCTCTTTCTTACAGACCATTCAAAGGGATTAGCCATCAACAACTTCTCTTTGACAGGATGTACAGGTATGTTCCCCATGAGCCTGCTTCCCAACTTGGGTTCCCAATACTGGGAGTTTGCCCAGAAGTATTCTAGTTGAAGTGTCAAGATGAAAAAGAGGCTTGTGTCTCAGTGTGGACCTAACATCTCTGAGCTTGAAGTTCTGTATTTAAGAATGTGGCAAATCTCCACTTACAGTTGAGAGTCAGGAAGATTAATATCAATGAAACTACTCTTTATGATCAGATATGTGAGCATGGGCGCATACGTACAGACACACATATATACACATACAGAAGTGTACATACACATATATACATATGTATCCATTTATATAAATTTTAGTGCATCTCTTTTGACAGAGATGTCTAGACCAGACATCCTCTACATGTGCAGAGCAGAAATTATTAAGATCCAGACTGATCTAGATGGAGCATATCATATTAGACTTAAAGAGACCACCTTGAGAATCGTCTCATGTTACAGAGCTCAGCATTTCTTGGCATTTGGATGCTTTGAATTCTGAAAACCCAACCAGTGCTTTGAAAAAGTCGTTAAGTGCCCATCTTTGAATCTCACTTAATCGTGAAGGGGTTTTGTGTTGTGGTGACATAGTCAGCAGCACTGCTGACAGTGCTCCAGTTTTTGGGGAAGGGTGATGGGGAAGAAAAGGGAGAGGGGAACAGAGAGAGGGAAAATGTGCATTGAGCACTCATTATGTGCTAAGCCTGTTGAATGTACTGCCATTAAAGATATAATTACCTCAGGAGGTAGATATTATTGTTAACCCCACTTGAGGAATGAAGAACTATAAATACTAAATGACTTGCTCAAGGTTACATAAATGCTGAATGTCAGACCCAGGATTCAAACAGAGGCAGCTTGACTGCAAAACCTAAGGCATCAACCACTTCTCTAAATTAGCTTCTCTCCTCTCGATTTCCTGAGCCAAATTCATTGCAAGGGAGAGTGACTTCTAATCAGGATTTTAAAGCTAATTTCGACATGGGTACCATTAATCCCTTCATTGGACAACTTCATGCCCACTCGCTCACTCAATGTTTTTGGCAGCCAGTGAAGTAGGGCCCCAGCTGTGGAACAATGCAACTGTTCAGTGCTAGGGCTCTGTGTGAATCGTGATGATGGTACATTTAAGAGTGCACTGGGCCAGGCACTGGAAGGCCTGGGCTCTTTCTAATCCATTCCTGCAGTGAGCTACCTTCATGAGGTTAAGCAAGTCATCTCATCTCTCTAGGAACACAGATAATATCTGTCCTACTGTTGTTTTTAAATGAGATATTGCAAAGAAGTCTCAAAGAATGTGCATAACAAAAGAGAGCGGTTACTATTAGTTACCAGTCCTTATTTTAACCAACAGGATAACATGTAGCCAGAGAAATAACTGGCAGACTATCAGTGCTAAGTAACAGTATAAGTGCAAGGATAAAAGGTGATGAGGGATGACAAAGACCAATTTGTTTGGACTTTTAGTCCAATGCTTTGCCATCACCTCATACTAATCCCTCATGTCCGTTTTATTTCTATGGGCTTAAGTAAGATAATTCACAAAATCTATGTCTCAACCAACGATTTGCAGTCCCTTCCCTTCTCAAAATAGTTAAGAAATGTTAGGAAATGTAATCTTGTGTGTCTGTCCAAGGCAGCATGATTTTAATTCTTGTGTGTGGAAAGCCCACGGTACTGCTAACCAGAGCTGAGCCCGAAGCATTTCTTGCTGTTCACACTCCTTTGTTTAGTGTGGACTCAGGTTACTCCCATTCTGGGATGAAGAAGCCATTGCTACCTGCCGTTCTTGAATGTCCCTGTAAGCAAGATTTTCCCAAGAGCTTTCCTCGGAAGAAAAGCAGAGCAGGAGGAGGGTTTTCAAAGTGACTACGGCATGGAAGAATCCCAGCCTCTAGGAAAAGAAAGGTCTCACCACAGGCTATTATTGGAATAGAGCTCCGAGTTTGTAAGTGGAAAGTGAGATTCCACTTGCACGTGCATGCACACTGGAGGTGCCTGGGTGCCAGTGAGTGGAGGGACTCACAGACGCCTCCTCAGATGGCATCTGTCTTCCTCTGTTCACTAGGAAGGTGTGCAGTCACGCTCTTCTCTGTGCCGAGCTTGGGAAGGAAATCGTGTCAGAGCAGGCAGTTGCTGTGATGCCAAAGATAGAAGGAGTGCCTCTCAGGGTGAATTTCCACTGACATAAAGCAGAAGAATGGTGTGGTGGGAAGAAAATTGGATGGGCAGCCAGGACAACTGGGTTCTTACCCAAGGGACAAATGGCCAAACAACTAAGTCTCTGGGTCTGTCGATTAATCTAGAAAATGGACTTACAGAGCCCTCAAGTTCCTACCTAGGACTAAAATGATAAATTCATAGATTCTTTCACTATATATCAGTCCTTAGACATTCAGACTCACTTACCAGTACTGTTGTGGAGACCCCCTGATACAGTACGTATTAACCCAATATGCCTCTTTATTGTACCATTTGTACCTTTTTAATGTCTGTGAAAATACCTTCCAGATTTAGGGTTCTAAGACTCTTTAGTCCATAATTTATCAGTTGTGCATATACTGTATTTCAATAGAAACAGTTTTGTCCCCTCCTTATGCTTTACTTCACAACAGTTGGATCCCCTGTGTACCCTCAAGTACAGGTTCATTCTTGTCCCTCTGAGCATCAGACCTTACTATAAAAATGCTCTATCCTTGTTCTCATTAATGGTCTCTTTTGTATCAGTTTAACTTACACTGACAAATTACAGTATATAAGTGCTTCCTAAAGGTCTAAAAATGTTAATTATCACAATTCCTATGGTAGTATTAATAGTAAACACAATAATCTACATTTTAAAATTAAACATTTTTTGAATTCTCTCTCTGCTACCTAATAGCTGGTGACTCTTGGTAAGTTACCTAACCTCTCTGGACTTCAGTTTCCTGTCTTTGTAAAACAATGATAATGAAAGTACCTAATTCATAGAAGATTTTGGAATACATATGTGCACATAAACACAGGCATGTGTATACATACAAACAAACAAATAAATATTTTTATCCAAGTTCTTTAGATTTGTCTGTAAAATTCAATATTTCTTGAAAAATAAATCCATCCTACTAGATGAAGGTTTATCTGCATAGAGGGTATTCTAGCAAATGTAACACATTTTTCCAGAATAAAATTATCTAAATGTTCTGCATAAGAACAGCATTTTTTGGAAAATACATATGAATTTCCACAGCAATGTTGTTGAGATTTCCTTTGGTTTATTTTTAAGTACTAGTATAATTGTCAGACATCAGTCTTACCTTCTACTATAATAAAATAATTTGGTAGTTTGTCTCAGAAACTAGAACATGAGTTTTCCTATGAGAATGATTGCATATTATGTCTCAAGTAACAGTCCCCATACCATATGACATAAATAGAAACTTACTGAGTACTTCTTAATCAGCTACTTGATAACCCAACTCCTCTAAACTAGTGGTTGTCACCCCTGGATTCACACTACTGGCATCACCCAGGTTCTAATTTAAATGGTTTTGAATAGTTCCCAGACATCAGTACTCTTTTTAAGATTTATTATTTATTTGAGATAGAGGGAGCATGAGCAGGCAGAGGGGCAGAGGGAGAGACTCTCAAGCATACTCCTTGCTGAGCATGAAGCCCAAGTTGGGACTTGATCTCATCATGACCCTGATATCTGACTGGAGCCAAAATCAGGAGTAGGTCTCTTATCTGACTGAGCCACCCAGGTGCCCCCAGGCATCAGTGTTTTTTAAGAGCTTCCCAGTGATTTTAATATGCAGCCACAGCTGAGAAGCACCTCTCTGCTTTCCATAGAAGTTTAATTTTCAATGCCTTTGGTCCCTCAAATGATTCCTCCCTAAACCTCTCAAGGATCTCAAGGGCTCTTAAACACCAAAGAGACCGAAATGATAGCAAAGATTCATCATTATTTTAAACATGGGAGTATAAAAAGATAAAGTCATATTGGACCTCTTAACCATTATCAAAACAAGGAGTACTTTTAAGTACCTTTAAGATGTTGAATAAACATGGAAGGTAAATAAGGGCCGAAGACAAGAAAAGTAACAGAGCAAGTTATGTTAACTGAGAGAAGAAAAAGTAACAAAGAACCATAGCAAGTACAGCTTCAGATGTTCTAGATAATACACTATAATATGATGTATATATACACACATATATTTACACATGCCAGTTATAAAAAATACTTATCACCCTAACCTTTACCCTAATACTTACACCCTAATCTTTAACCTAAGCTCCAGTCTCATACTTCCATCTACTTACTCAATCTCTTTATTTGCCTGTCTATAGGCATTTCAAACAATGTGTCTTTAACCACTCTCTCTTTTTTTTATTTTTTTTATTTATTTTTTATTTATTTATTTGACAGAGATCACAAGTAGGCAGAGAGGCAGGCAGAGATAGAGAGGAAGGAAGCAGGCTCCCTGCTGAGCAGAGAGCCTGATGTGGGGCTCGATCCCAGGACCCTGGGATCATGACCTGAGCCGAAGGCAGAGGCTTTAACCCACTGAGCTACCCAGGCGCCCCTTAACCACTCTCTTGATTTCACCTTCCTTTTATTATTTATTTTTTTAGATTTATTTATTTATTTAAGAGAGAGCACACACATGAGCATGTGAGTAGGGGGAGGAGCAGAGGGTGAGGGACAAGCAGATTCCACTCTGACCACGGAGCCTGATTTGGGGCTTAATCTCAATAGTCCGAGATCATGACCTGATCTGAAATCAAGAGCTGGATGCTTGGGGGCTCCTGGGTGGCTCAGTCATTAAGCATCTTCTTTCCGCTCAGGTCATGATTCCGGGGTCCAAGGATCAAGCCCAACGTTCCTGCTCAGTGGGAAGCCTGCTTCTGCCTCTCCCACTCCTCCTGCTTGTGTTCTCTCTTTTGCTGTCTCTCTCTCTCTCTCTCTGTGTCAAATAAATAAATAAAAAATCTTAAAGAAAAAAAAAAAAGAGTTGGATGTTTAACTGACTGAACCA